>NC_066583.1:512734156-512785546 GCF_024323335.1 Lathyrus oleraceus
TATATATATATAAATTAATATGAAAAAAGAGTTTCTTTCAAATTATTTAACCAAATTTCATATCCTTTCCCGTCATTGTTATCGTAATATAAGAATGACATGTTCACCAAATTTGATATTCAGTACCAACTTACATCTAATGCTACAATATTTAATATAAAATTAGTACCCTTTTATTTAACTATTGAAAAAACATAGTATACTGAAATAATGAAGAAAAAGCGATAATTAGCATGAAAGAATTTTTAGCCATTTCAATTGCTTCAAAAAAAAACAGAAAATAGATATATTTTGGTTAAACCAGTCCATGGATTTATATACAGAAAAATATAGAATAATTCTAAATAAAATAGAAATAACTATATAGAATATTATTATAAAGTATAAATTCTATATTCAACTTTTATAAGTCTAGAGGTTGAATACAAATTTATTATACTTTGAGAAATAATCTTTACAATTCACACTTGCAATAGATTAAAAACTTAGTTTTAATTTAATATATTGAAAGGAATTTTTTGTACAAAAATAAATATTTCTAAAATTTTGTCCGTCTGTAATACTTACCAAACATAATTAAAATATTGATTTATTAATTTTAATAGTAAGGTTAATTCCACTAGTCCAAATCACAATTGTAAGAGTTTGAATTTTTATTCATAAAATAAAAAGTTAATATCACTATATTAATTTTGTTAAAGAAGTTTATCATTAGTGTCATTTTATTTGGTATATCCTGACATCAACTAATATATACAAACAAAAATATTTTAATAAATCAAAATAGTTTAAAGGTTAAAGAGAAATTGAAATTTTGTCATTAAAAGGGTATTTTGGTAATTTATGGAAGAGATTATTTTCCTAATCCAATTTATTGATAGAAAATATATTATGATTAACATGTTTATTATAATTAGGCTATATTAATGCCACGTGGAAAAGTTGAGGTTAGTTGTTTAATAAATGGCAAAATGACTTTATTTACTACACTTTATATATTCTCTTTGTTCAGAGGAAATTGTGTTTCCTCTTCCTTGAGGATGACACGCAGAATTGGGAGACAGCGATGCAAATGTCAAGTCCTCACTCATAATCAATTAAGGGTTGAAATTAAAAAACAGTAACCCAATCATCCCTATCCTCACACATCATGTTAATATGTAATTGTTAAAGTAAAAGAAAATAAGGAAAAGTGGAAAAGAATGGAATATATTAAATTACTCGCAGTAAGATAAATTTAGTCTTTATCCTGGCCCAAATATCATCTTTAATTGGAAAAGAACCTTAGTAAAGAAAACTCTCCCAGGGCTTAGTGATATCATATGGCCTCGATAAAATCCTTTCAGGTAGGTTTGTCGACGACCATTAAAGCTCACGTGATTATCCTCGATCACACTGTTAGTATTTCTTAAGTATACTGAAAAAAATGTATTTATATCTTATATTTTCCAAAATAATTCATCGGTAATTTTACAAGGTAAGCCTTTTTGGAAGATTTGTAAATTCTGAAATAACTCTATCATGACTAAGCCGTGTGTAATATATTTTTAGAAGAGTAATAACATTGAATTACTACAGACTTATAATGGATATCTTTAAAAGAAAGATCTATAATTATATAACCTTTTTATATCAATTACAAAATTCTATTTTTTTCATAATATTTATATAACAATTGACCTTTATATAATAATAGTTCTTGAATAAAATAAAACTTCAAACCTTAATAAGATTTAGCTATTTGTAATAAAAATAATAAATCAAGTTAAGATTCAAACTTTATTAAACATTTATCCACAATTGTTTAATTTTACTTCATGTTGCGCCAACATACTTAATAACCACCCAATAGTTTAAACCAACTAAAGAAACATTTAACATAGCTTCTCTCCCCTTCACTCCCAGTGTAAATAGAACAAATTGTCGCAACGATAATGTTTCTAAAATACTGTAAAATCATGCTCTAAATATTAAAGTTTATAAAATAAAATAAAATATGTCACTTTTTTCAACACTTGTGGAAGAAAGGGTTAGCAATTTCCGCTCAAGTTTATCATATTCCACATCTCCAAACCCTTCCACTTAAACTAATGATTTAATATAATTTTACATTTTATTTATCAAATATTATGTGTCATTTTACTTCTTGAGTTTCTATTTTAAACAATATTATTAATTCTCCTACCATTGAAAGGGTGGATCAATATACTATAATCAAAATTACGTAAAAAAATAAAATTGTATTATATTTTTATGTTTTCATATTGAATAATTTTAAAGAAAGACTTTGACAAACTTGAGATAATTGAACTGCCTCAGAGTTATCAAATTTCTTTTAATATGCTTTTACATTTAAAGTACATCAAATTGTGAAAATTGTGTTCTAGGTCGAACAAATATATGAGCAAATACATTTATAATTAGGATGAAGGGGATCTCCACCGGCCTGTACACAAGTTCCATGACCATTATAAGTTTTAAAACACCATTCTCCACAGGCTTCAAGGAGGCATGTGGAATGTAACATTAAGATGTAGGCGAACGAAAGCATGCCCTTCACGTGTTATGACACATTGTTTCGCCATTGTCAGTTTTTAACTGTAATACAAAAAAGAACATAAATATATTTAAAATTAAACATTAAAACAAGAAGAAAAGCATGACAACTATATCTTTTAATGATATTGTGTAAATAATTATTATTTTAAAAGTTTAAGTGTGATTTATCTATTGTTGTTTTTGTGAGTCGTGGGTTTGAATCTATTAATTTATTATAATTCAAATAGGCAACCCACTCCATAGAAACAAATAATGATATCACTCCTATAAGGAACTATAAGTTATTTCATAAAGATATTAATATGAAAATGATTGAGAAGAAAAGATCCAACTTTAAAACTCTAAAATTAATTTATTCCTTTTAACACTTATTGTAGTTTTATGTATACTAATTTGTTATTTGAATAGAAATTTTGATGTTAGAGGATATACAAATCATGAACATCGGAGTTGCAAACTTATGAACATTATTATCTTAACCTTAATATACTAAAACAATATATATATATATATATATATATATATATATATATATATATATATATATATATATATATATATATATATATATATATATATATATATATATATATATATATATATATATATAATATATATATATATATATATATATATATATATATATATATAATATGAAAAAATGAGTTTCTTTCAAATTATTTAACCAATTACATATCCTTTCCAGTCATTGTTATCGTAATATAAGAATGGACATGTTCACCAAATTTGATATTCCGTACCAACTTACATCTAAATGCTACAATATTTAATATAAAATTAGTACCCTTTTATTTAACTATGAAAAAAAATAGTATACCTGAAATAATGAAGAAAAGAGCGATAATTAGCATGAAAGAATTTTTAGCCATTTCAAATTGCTTCAAAAACAAAAATCAGAAAATGGATATATTTTGGTTAAACCAGTCCATGGATTTATGTACAGAAAAAATATTAGAATAATTCTAAATAAAAATAGAAAATAACTATATTAGGAATATTTATTATAAAGTATAAATTCTATATTCAACTTTTATAAGTCTAGAGGTTGAATACAAATTTTATTATACTTTGAGAAATAATCTTTACAATTCACACTTGCAATAGATTAAAAAACTTAGTTTTAATTTAATATATGAAAGGAATTTTTGTACAAAAATAAATATTTCTAAAATTTGTCCGTCTGTAATACTTACCAAACATAATTAAAATATTGATTTATTAATTTTAATTGTAAGGTTAATTCCACTAGTCCAAATCACAATTGTAAGAGTTTGAATTTTTATTCATAAATAAAAAGTTAATATCACTATATTAATTTTGTTAAAGAAGTTTATCATTAGTGTCATTTTATTTGGTATATCCTGACATCAACTAATATATACAAACAAAATATTTTAATAAATCAAAATAGTTTAAAGGTTAAAAGAGAATTGAAATTTTGTCATTAAAAGGGTATTTTGGTAATTTATGGAAGAGATTATTTTCCTAATCCATTTATTGATAGAAAATATATTATGATTAACATGATTTATTATAATTAGGCTATATTAATGCCACGTGGAAAAAGTTGAGGTTAGCTGTTTAATAAATGGCAAAATGACTTTATTTACTACACTTTATATATTCTCTTTGTTCAGAGGTAATTGTGTTTCCTCTTCCTTGAAGATGACACGCAGAATTGGGAGACAGCGATGCAAATGTCAAGTCCTCACTCATAACAATTAAGGGTTGAAATTAAAAAACAGTAACCCAATCATCCCTATCCTCACACATCATGTTAATATGTAATTGTTAAAGTAAAAGAAAATAAGGAAAAGTGGGAAATAAAGAAAAAAAAGGAGAAAGGGAGGAGGGAAAGAAAAAAAGAATGGAATATATATAAAATTACTCGCAGTAAGATAAATTTAGTCTTTATCCTGGCCCAATAGTCATCTTTAATTGGAAAAGAACCTTAGTAAAGAAAACTCTCCCAGGGCTTAGTGATAATCATATGGCCTCGATAAAATCCTTTCAGGTAGGTTTGTCGACGACCATTAAAGCTCACGTGATTATCCTCGATCACACTGTTAGTATTTCTTAAGTATACTGAAAAAAAATGTATTTTATCTTATATTTTCCAAAAATAATTCATCGGTAATTTTCACAAAGGTAAGCCTTTTGGAAGATTTGTAAATTCTAAATAACTCTATCATGACTAAGCCGTGTGTAATATATTTTTAGAAGAGTAATAACATTGAATTACATAAAAGACTTATAAATGGATATCTTTAAAAGAAAGATCTATATTATATAACCTTTTTATATCAATTACAAAATTCTATTTTTCATAATATTTATATAACAATTGACCTTTATATAAATAATAGTTCTTGAATAAAATAAAACTTCAAACCTTAATAAAGATTTAGCTATTTGTAATAAAAATAATAAATCAAGTTAAGATTCAAACTTTATTAAACATTTATCCACAATTGTTTAATTTTTACTTCATGTTGCGCCAACATACTTAATACCCACCCAATAGTTTAAACCAACTAAAGAACATTTAACATAGCTTCTCTCCCCTTCACTCCCAGTGTAAATAGAACAAATTGTCGCAACGATAATGTTTCTAAATACTGTAAAATCATGCTCTAAATATTAAAGTTTATTAAATAAAATAAAATATGTCACTTTTTTCAACACTTGTGGAAGAAAGGGTTTAGCAATTTCCGCTCAAGTTTATCATATTCCACATCTCCAAACCCTTTCACTTAAACTAATGATTTAATATAATTTTACATTTTATTTATCAAATATTATGTGTCATTTTACTTCTTGAGTTTCTATTTTAAACAATATTATTAATTCTCCTACCATTGAAAGGGTGGATCAATATACTATAATCAAAATTACGTAAAAAATAAAAATTGTATTATATTTTTATGTTTTCATATTGAATAATTTTAAAGAAAGACTTTGACAAACTTGAGATAATTGAACTGCCTCAGAGTTATCAAATTTCTTTTAATATGCTTTTACATTTAAAGTACATCAAATTGTGAAAATTGTGTTCTAGGTCGAACAAATATATGAGCAAATACATTTATAATTAGGATGAAGGGGATCTCCACCGGCCTGTACACAAGTTCCATGACCATTATAAGTTTTAAAACACCATTCTCCACAGGCTTCAAGGAGGCATTGCCCTTCACGTGTTATGACACATGTTTCGCCATTGTCAGTTTTATAACTGTAATACAAAAAAAGAACATAAATATATTTAAAAATTAAACATTAAAACAAGAAGAAAAGCATGACAACTATATCTTTTAATGATATTGTGTAAATAATTATTATTTTAAAGTTTAAGTGTGATTTATCTATTGTTGTTTTTGTGAGTCGTGGGTTTGAATCTATTAATTTATTATAATTCAAATAGGCAACCCACTCCATAGAAACAAATAATGATATCACTCCTATAAGGAACTATAAGTTATTTCATAAAGATATTAATATGAAAATGATGGAGAAGAAAAGATCTTTTGTTTTTTTTTGTTTTGTTGTTTTTTTGTTTTTTTTTTTTTGTTTTGTTTTTTTTTGTCTTTTGTGTGTTTTTTGTTTTTTTTTTTTGTTGTTTGTTTTTTTTTTTTTTGTTTTTCGGTTTTGTGTTTTTTGTGTTTGTTGTCTCGTTTTCTTTTTGGTTTTTTTTTTTGTTGGCCAACTTTGAAACTCTAAAATTAATTTATTCCTTTTAACACTTATTGTAGTTTTATCTATACTAATTTGTTATTTGAATAGAAATTTTGATGTTAGAGGATATACAAAATCATGAACATCGGAGTTGCAAACTTATGAACATATTATCTTAACCTTAATATACTAAAACAATATATATATATATATATATATATATATATATTATATTATATATATATATATATATATATATATATATATATATATATATATATATATATATATAATTAATATGAAAAAATGAGTTTCTTTCAAATTATTTAACCAAATTACATATCCTTTCCAGTCATTGTTATCGTAATATAAGAATGGACATGTTCACCAAATTTGATATTCCGTACCAACTTACATCTAAATGCTACAATATTTAATATAAAAATTAGTACCCTTTTATTTAACTATTAAAAAAATAGTATACCTGAAATAATGAAGAAAAGAGCGATAATTAGCATGAAAGAATTTTTAGCCATTTCAAATTGCTTCAAAAACAAAAATCAGAAAATGGATATATTTTGGTTAAACCAGTCCATGGATTTATGTACAGAAAAAATATTAGAATAATTCTAAATAAAAATAGAAAATAACTATATTAGGAATATTTATTATAAAGTATAAATTCTATATTCAACTTTTATAAGTCTAGAGGTTGAATACAAATTTTATTATACTTTGAGAAATAATCTTTACAATTCACACTTGCAATAGATTAAAAAACTTAGTTTTAATTTAATATATTGAAAGGAATTTTTTGTACAAAAATAAATATTTCTAAAATTTGTCCGTCTGTAATACTTACCAAACATAATTAAAATATTGATTTATTAATTTTAATTGTAAGGTTAATTCCACTAGTCCAAATCACAATTGTAAGAGTTTGAATTTTATTCATAAAATAAAAAGTTAATATCATCACTATATTAATTTTGTTAAAGAAGTTTATCATTAGTGTCATTTTATTTGGTATATCCTGACATCAACTAATATATACAAACAAAATATTTTAATAAATCAAAATAGTTTAAAGGTTAAAAGAGAAATTGAAATTTTGTCATTAAAGGGTATTTTGGTAATTTATGGAAGAGATTATTTTCCTAATCCAATTTATTGATAGAAAATATATTATGATTAACATGATTTATTATAATTAGGCTATATTAATGCCACGTGGAAAAAGTTGAGGTTAGTTGTTTAATAAATGGCAAAATGACTTTATTTACTACACTTTATATATTCTCTTTGTTCAGAGGAAATTGTGTTTCCTCTTCCTTGAGGATGACACGCAGAATTGGGAGACAGCGATGCAAATGTCAAGTCCTCACTCATAATCAATTAAGGGTTGAAATTAAAAAACAGTAACCCAATCATCCCTATCCTCACACATCATGTTAATATGTAATTGTTAAAGTAAAAGAAAATAAGGAAAAGTGGAAAAGAATGGAATATATATAAATTACTCGCCTCCTCTTTCTTCTTTATTTTTTTTTTTTTCCTTTTCTCTTTAGTAAGATAAATTTAGTCTTTATCCTGGCCCAAAAGTCATCTTTAATTGGAAAAGAACCTTAGTAAAGAAAACTCTCCCAGGGCTTAGTGATAATCATATGGCCTCGATAAAATCCTTTCAGGTAGGTTTGTCGACGACCATTAAAGCTCACGTGATTATCCTCGATCACACTGTTAGTATTTCTTAAGTATACTGAAAAAAAATGTATTTTATCTTATATTTTCCAAAATAATTCATCGGTAATTTTCACAAAGGTAAGCCTTTTTGGAAGATTTGTAAATTCTGAAATAACTCTATCATGACTAAGCCGTGTGTAATATATTTTTAGAAGAGTAATAACATTGAATTACTAAAAGACTTATAAATGGATATCTTTAAAAGAAAGATCTATAATTATATAACCTTTTTATATCAATTACAAAATTCTATTTTTTCATAATATTTATATAACAATTGACCTTTATATAAATAATAGTTCTTGAATAAAATAAAACTTCAAACCTTAATAAAGATTTAGCTATTTGTAATAAAAATAATAAATCAAGTTAAGATTCAAACTTTATTAAACATTTATCCACAATTGTTTAATTTTTACTTCATGTTGCGCCAACATACTTAATACCCACCCAATAGTTTAAACCAACTAAAGAAACATTTAACATAGCTTCTCTCCCCTTCACTCCCAGTGTAAATAGAACAAATTGTCGCAACGATAATGTTTCTAAAATACTGTAAAATCATGCTCTAAATATTAAAGTTTATTAAATAAAATAAAATATGTCACTTTTTTCAACACTTGTGGAAGAAAGGGTTTAGCAATTTCCGCTCAAGTTTATCATATTCCACATCTCCAAACCCTTTCACTTAAACTAATGATTTAATATAATTTTACATTTTATTTATCAAATATTATGTGTCATTTTACTTCTTGAGTTTCTATTTTAAACAATATTATTAATTCTCCTACCATTGAAAGGGTGGATCAATATACTATAATCAAAATTACGTAAAAAAATAAAAATTGTATTATATTTTTATGTTTTCATATTGAATAATTTTAAAGAAAGACTTTGACAAACTTGAGATAATTGAACTGCCTCAGAGTTATCAAATTTCTTTTAATATGCTTTTACATTTAAAGTACATCAAATTGTGAAAATTGTGTTCTAGGTCGAACAAATATATGAGCAAATACATTTATAATTAGGATGAAGGGGATCTCCACCGGCCTGTACACAAGTTCCATGACCATTATAAGTTTTAAAACACCATTCTCCACAGGCTTCAAGGAGGCATTGCCCTTCACGTGTTATGACACATTGTTTCGCCATTGTCAGTTTTATAACTGTAATACAAAAAAGAACATAAATATATTTAAAAATTAAACATTAAAACAAGAAGAAAAGCATGACAACTATATCTTTTAATGATATTGTGTAAATAATTATTATTTTAAAAGTTTAAGTGTGATTTATCTATTGTTGTTTTTGTGAGTCGTGGGTTTGAATCTATTAATTTATTATAATTCAAATAGGCAACCCACTCCATAAGAAACAAATAATGATATCACTCCTATAAGGAACTATAAGTTATTTCATAAAGATATTAATATGAAAATGATTGAGAAGAAAAGATCCAACTTTAAAACTCTAAAATTAATTTATTCCTTTTAACACTTATTGTAGTTTTATGTATACTAATTTGTTATTTGAATAGAAATTTTGATGTTAGAGGATATACAAAATCATGAACATCGGAGTTGCAAACTTATGAACATTATTATCTTAACCTTAATATACTAAAACAATATATATATATATATATATATATATATATATATATATATATATATATATATATATATATATATATATATATATATATATATATATATATATATAAATATGAAAAAATGAGTTTCTTTCAAATTATTTAACCAAATTACATATCCTTTCCAGTCATTGTTATCGTAATATAAGAATGGACATGTTCACCAAATTTGATATTCCGTACCAACTTACATCTAAATGCTACAATATTTAATATAAAAATAGTACCCTTTTATTTAACTATTAAAAAAATAGTATACCTGAAATAATGAAGAAAAGAGCGATAATTAGCATGAAAGAATTTTTAGCCATTTCAAATTGCTTCAAAAACAAAAATCAGAAAATGGATATATTTTGGTTAAACCAGTCCATGGATTTATGTACAGAAAAAATATTAGAATAATTCTAAATAAAAATAGAAAATAACTATATTAGGAATATTTATTATAAAGTATAAATTCTATATTCAACTTTTATAAGTCTAGAGGTTGAATACAAATTTTATTATAATTAAATTCTAAAATTCTAAAATTTGTCCGTCTGTAATACTTACCAAACATAATTAATTTTAATTGTAAGGTTAATTCCACTAGTCCAAATCACAATTGTAAGAGTTTGAATTTTTATTCATAAAATAAAAAGTTAATATCACTATATTAATTTTGTTAAAGAAGTTTATCATTAGTGTCATTTTATTTGGTATATCCTGACATCAACTAATATATACAAACAAAATATTTTAATAAATCAAAATAGTTTAAAGGTTAAAAGAGAAATTGAAATTTTGTCATTAAAAGGGTATTTTGGTAATTTATGGAAGAGATTATTTTCCTAATCCAATTTATTGATAGAAAATATATTATGATTAACATGATTTATTATAATTAGGCTATATTAATGCCACGTGGAAAAAGTTGAGGTTAGTTGTTTAATAAATGGCAAAATGACTTTATTTACTACACTTTATATATTCTCTTTGTTCAGAGGAAATTGTGTTTCCTCTTCCTTGAGGATGACACGCAGAATTGGGAGACAGCGATGCAAATGTCAAGTCCTCACTCATAATCAATTAAGGGTTGAAATTAAAAAACAGTAACCCAATCATCCCTATCCTCACACATCATGTTAATATGTAATTGTTAAAGTAAAAGAAAATAAGGAAAAGTGGAAAAGAATGGAATATATATAAAATTACTCGCAGTAAGATAAATTTAGTCTTTATCCTGGCCCAAAAGTCATCTTTAATTGGAAAAGAACCTTAGTAAAGAAAACTCTCCCAGGGCTTAGTGATAATCATATGGCCTCGATAAAATCCTTTCAGGTAGGTTTGTCGACGACCATTAAAGCTCACGTGATTATCCTCGATCACACTGTTAGTATTTCTTAAGTATACTGAAAAAAATGTATTTTATCTTATATTTTCCAAAAATAATTCATCGGTAATTTTCACAAAGGTAAGCCTTTTTGGAAGATTTGTAAATTCTGAAATAACTCTATCATGACTAAGCCGTGTGTAATATATTTTTAGAAGAGTAATAACATTGAATTACTACAAGACTTATAAATGGATATCTTTAAAAGAAAGATCTATAATTATATAACCTTTTTATATCAATTACAAAATTCTATTTTTTCATAATATTTATATAACAATTGACCTTTATATAAATAATAGTTCTTGAATAAAATAAAACTTCAAACCTTAATAAAGATTTAGCTATTTGTAATAAAAATAATAAATCAAGTTAAGATTCAAACTTTATTAAACATTTATCCACAATTGTTTAATTTTTACTTCATGTTGCGCCAACATACTTAATACCCACCCAATAGTTTAAACCAACTAAAGAAACATTTAACATAGCTTCTCTCCCCTTCACTCCCAGTGTAAATAGAACAAATTGTCGCAACGATAATGTTTCTAAAATACTGTAAAATCATGCTCTAAATATTAAAGTTTATTAAATAAAATAAAATATGTCACTTTTTTCAACACTTGTGGAAGAAAGGGTTTAGCAATTTCCGCTCAAGTTTATCATATTCCACATCTCCAAACCCTTTCACTTAAACTAATGATTTAATATAATTTTACATTTTATTTATCAAATATTATGTGTCATTTTACTTCTTGAGTTTCTATTTTAAACAATATTATTAATTCTCCTACCATTGAAAGGGTGGATCAATATACTATAATCAAAATTACGTAAAAAAATAAAAATTGTATTATATTTTTATGTTTTCATATTGAATAATTTTAAAGAAAGACTTTGACAAACTTGAGATAATTGAACTGCCTCAGAGTTATCAAATTTCTTTTAATATGCTTTTACATTTAAAGTACATCAAATTGTGAAAATTGTGTTCTAGGTCGAACAAATATATGAGCAAATACATTTATAATTAGGATGAAGGGGATCTCCACCGGCCTGTACACAAGTTCCATGACCATTATAAGTTTTAAAACACCATTCTCCACAGGCTTCAAGGAGGCATTGCCCTTCACGTGTTATGACACATTGTTTCGCCATTGTCAGTTTTATAACTGTAATACAAAAAAAGAACATAAATATATTTAAAAATTAAACATTAAAACAAGAAGAAAAGCATGACAACTATATCTTTTAATGATATTGTGTAAATAATTATTATTTTAAAAGTTTAAGTGTGATTTATCTATTGTTGTTTTTGTGAGTCGTGGGTTTGAATCTATTAATTTATTATAATTCAAATAGGCAACCCACTCCATAAGAAACAAATAATGATATCACTCCTATAAGGAACTATAAGTTATTTCATAAAGATATTAATATGAAAATGATTGAGAAGAAAAGATCCAACTTTAAAACTCTAAAATTAATTTATTCCTTTTAACACTTATTGTAGTTTTATGTATACTAATTTGTTATTTGAATAGAAATTTTGATGTTAGAGGATATACAAAATCATGAACATCGGAGTTGCAAACTTATGAACATTATTATCTTAACCTTAATATACTAAAACAATATATATATATATATATATATATATATATATATATATATATATATATATATATATATATATATATATATATATATATATATATATATATATATATTAATATGAAAAAATGAGTTTCTTTCAAATTATTTAACCAAATTACATATCCTTTCCAGTCATTGTTATCGTAATATAAGAATGGACATGTTCACCAAATTTGATATTCCGTACCAACTTACATCTAAATGCTACAATATTTAATATAAAAATTAGTACCCTTTTATTTAACTATTAAAAAAAATAGTATACCTGAAATAATGAAGAAAAGAGCGATAATTAGCATGAAAGAATTTTTAGCCATTTCAAATTGCTTCAAAAACAAAAATCAGAAAATGGATATATTTTGGTTAAACCAGTCCATGGATTTATGTACAGAAAAAATATTAGAATAATTCTAAATAAAAATAGAAAATAACTATATTAGGAATATTTATTATAAAGTATAAATTCTATATTCAACTTTTATAAGTCTAGAGGTTGAATACAAATTTTATTATAATTAAATTCTAAAATTCTAAAATTTGTCCGTCTGTAATACTTACCAAACATAATTAATTTTAATTGTAAGGTTAATTCCACTAGTCCAAATCACAATTGTAAGAGTTTGAATTTTTATTCATAAAATAAAAAGTTAATATCACTATATTAATTTTGTTAAAGAAGTTTATCATTAGTGTCATTTTATTTGGTATATCCTGACATCAACTAATATATACAAACAAAATATTTTAATAAATCAAAATAGTTTAAAGGTTAAAAGAGAAATTGAAATTTTGTCATTAAAAGGGTATTTTGGTAATTTATGGAAGAGATTATTTTCCTAATCCAATTTATTGATAGAAAATATATTATGATTAACATGATTTATTATAATTAGGCTATATTAATGCCACGTGGAAAAAGTTGAGGTTAGTTGTTTAATAAATGGCAAAATGACTTTATTTACTACACTTTATATATTCTCTTTGTTCAGAGGAAATTGTGTTTCCTCTTCCTTGAGGATGACACGCAGAATTGGGAGACAGCGATGCAAATGTCAAGTCCTCACTCATAATCAATTAAGGGTTGAAATTAAAAAACAGTAACCCAATCATCCCTATCCTCACACATCATGTTAATATGTAATTGTTAAAGTAAAAGAAAATAAGGAAAAGTGGAAAAGAATGGAATATATATAAAATTACTCGCAGTAAGATAAATTTAGTCTTTATCCTGGCCCAATAGTCATCTTTAATTGGAAAAGAACCTTAGTAAAGAAAACTCTCCCAGGGCTTAGTGATAATCATATGGCCTCGATAAAATCCTTTCAGGTAGGTTTGTCGACGACCATTAAAGCTCACGTGATTATCCTCGATCACACTGTTAGTATTTCTTAAGTATACTGAAAAAAAATGTATTTTATCTTATATTTTCCAAAAATAATTCATCGGTAATTTTCACAAAGGTAAGCCTTTTTGGAAGATTTGTAAATTCTGAAATAACTCTATCATGACTAAGCCGTGTGTAATATATTTTTAGAAGAGTAATAACATTGAATTACTACAAGACTTATAAATGGATATCTTTAAAAGAAAGATCTATAATTATATAACCTTTTTATATCAATTACAAAATTCTATTTTTTCATAATATTTATATAACAATTGACCTTTATATAAATAATAGTTCTTGAATAAAATAAAACTTCAAACCTTAATAAAGATTTAGCTATTTGTAATAAAAATAATAAATCAAGTTAAGATTCAAACTTTATTAAACATTTATCCACAATTGTTTAATTTTTACTTCATGTTGCGCCAACATACTTAATACCCACCCAATAGTTTAAACCAACTAAAGAAACATTTAACATAGCTTCTCTCCCCTTCACTCCCAGTGTAAATAGAACAAATTGTCGCAACGATAATGTTTCTAAAATACTGTAAAATCATGCTCTAAATATTAAAGTTTATTAAATAAAATAAAATATGTCACTTTTTTCAACACTTGTGGAAGAAAGGGTTTAGCAATTTCCGCTCAAGTTTATCATATTCCACATCTCCAAACCCTTTCACTTAAACTAATGATTTAATATAATTTTACATTTTATTTATCAAATATTATGTGTCATTTTACTTCTTGAGTTTCTATTTTAAACAATATTATTAATTCTCCTACCATTGAAAGGGTGGATCAATATACTATAATCAAAATTACGTAAAAAAATAAAAATTGTATTATATTTTTATGTTTTCATATTGAATAATTTTAAAGAAAGACTTTGACAAACTTGAGATAATTGAACTGCCTCAGAGTTATCAAATTTCTTTTAATATGCTTTTACATTTAAAGTACATCAAATTGTGAAAATTGTGTTCTAGGTCGAACAAATATATGAGCAAATACATTTATAATTAGGATGAAGGGGATCTCCACCGGCCTGTACACAAGTTCCATGACCATTATAAGTTTTAAAACACCATTCTCCACAGGCTTCAAGGAGGCATTGCCCTTCACGTGTTATGACACATTGTTTCGCCATTGTCAGTTTTATAACTGTAATACAAAAAAAGAACATAAATATATTTAAAAATTAAACATTAAAACAAGAAGAAAAGCATGACAACTATATCTTTTAATGATATTGTGTAAATAATTATTATTTTAAAAGTTTAAGTGTGATTTATCTATTGTTGTTTTTGTGAGTCGTGGGTTTGAATCTATTAATTTATTATAATTCAAATAGGCAACCCACTCCATAAGAAACAAATAATGATATCACTCCTATAAGGAACTATAAGTTATTTCATAAAGATATTAATATGAAAATGATGGAGAAGAAAAGATCCAACTTTGAAACTCTAAAATTAATTTATTCCTTTTAACACTTATTGTAGTTTTATCTATACTAATTTGTTATTTGAATAGAAATTTTGATGTTAGAGGATATACAAAATCATGAACATCGGAGTTGCAAACTTATGAACATTATTATCTTAACCTTAATATACTAAAACAATATATATATATATATATATATATATATATATTATATATATATATATATATATATATATATATAAATTAATATGAAAAAATGAGTTTCTTTCAAATTATTTAACCAAATTACATATCCTTTCCAGTCATTGTTATCGTAATATAAGAATGGACATGTTCACCAAATTTGATATTCCGTACCAACTTACATCTAAATGCTACAATATTTAATATAAAAATTAGTACCCTTTTATTTAACTATTAAAAAAAATAGTATACCTGAAATAATGAAGAAAAGAGCGATAATTAGCATGAAAGAATTTTTAGCCATTTCAAATTGCTTCAAAAACAAAAATCAGAAAATGGATATATTTTGGTTAAACCAGTCCATGGATTTATGTACAGAAAAAATATTAGAATAATTCTAAATAAAAATAGAAAATAACTATATTAGGAATATTTATTATAAAGTATAAATTCTATATTCAACTTTTATAAGTCTAGAGGTTGAATACAAATTTTATTATACTTTGAGAAATAATCTTTACAATTCACACTTGCAATAGATTAAAAAACTTAGTTTTAATTTAATATATTGAAAGGAATTTTTTGTACAAAAATAAATATTTCTAAAATTTGTCCGTCTGTAATACTTACCAAACATAATTAAAATATTGATTTATTAATTTTAATTGTAAGGTTAATTCCACTAGTCCAAATCACAATTGTAAGAGTTTGAATTTTTATTCATAAAATAAAAAGTTAATATCATCACTATATTAATTTTGTTAAAGAAGTTTATCATTAGTGTCATTTTATTTGGTATATCCTGACATCAACTAATATATACAAACAAAATATTTTAATAAATCAAAATAGTTTAAAGGTTAAAAGAGAAATTGAAATTTTGTCATTAAAAGGGTATTTTGGTAATTTATGGAAGAGATTATTTTCCTAATCCAATTTATTGATAGAAAATATATTATGATTAACATGATTTATTATAATTAGGCTATATTAATGCCACGTGGAAAAAGTTGAGGTTAGTTGTTTAATAAATGGCAAAATGACTTTATTTACTACACTTTATATATTCTCTTTGTTCAGAGGAAATTGTGTTTCCTCTTCCTTGAGGATGACACGCAGAATTGGGAGACAGCGATGCAAATGTCAAGTCCTCACTCATAATCAATTAAGGGTTGAAATTAAAAAACAGTAACCCAATCATCCCTATCCTCACACATCATGTTAATATGTAATTGTTAAAGTAAAAGAAAATAAGGAAAAGTGGAAAAGAATGGAATATATATAAAATTACTCGCAGTAAGATAAATTTAGTCTTTATCCTGGCCCAATAGTCATCTTTAATTGGAAAAGAACCTTAGTAAAGAAAACTCTCCCAGGGCTTAGTGATAATCATATGGCCTCGATAAAATCCTTTCAGGTAGGTTTGTCGACGACCATTAAAGCTCACGTGATTATCCTCGATCACACTGTTAGTATTTCTTAAGTATACTGAAAAAAAATGTATTTTATCTTATATTTTCCAAAAATAATTCATCGGTAATTTTTTTTTTTTTCCTAAAACCCCTCCCCAAAAAAAACTTACCCAATCAACACAAAGGTAAGCCTTTTTGGAAGATTTGTAAATTCTGAAATAACTCTATCATGACTAAGCCGTGTGTAATATATTTTTAGAAGAGTAATAACATTGAATTACTACAAGACTTATAAATGGATATCTTTAAAAGAAAGATCTATAATTATATAACCTTTTTATATCAATTACAAAATTCTATTTTTTCATAATATTTATATAACAATTGACCTTTATATAAATAATAGTTCTTGAATAAAATAAAACTTCAAACCTTAATAAAGATTTAGCTATTTGTAATAAAAATAATAAATCAAGTTAAGATTCAAACTTTATTAAACATTTATCCACAATTGTTTAATTTTTACTTCATGTTGCGCCAACATACTTAATACCCACCCAATAGTTTAAACCAACTAAAGAAACATTTAACATAGCTTCTCTCCCCTTCACTCCCAGTGTAAATAGAACAAATTGTCGCAACGATAATGTTTCTAAAATACTGTAAAATCATGCTCTAAATATTAAAGTTTATTAAATAAAATAAAATATGTCACTTTTTTCAACACTTGTGGAAGAAAGGGTTTAGCAATTTCCGCTCAAGTTTATCATATTCCACATCTCCAAACCCTTTCACTTAAACTAATGATTTAATATAATTTTACATTTTATTTATCAAATATTATGTGTCATTTTACTTCTTGAGTTTCTATTTTAAACAATATTATTAATTCTCCTACCATTGAAAGGGTGGATCAATATACTATAATCAAAATTACGTAAAAAAATAAAAATTGTATTATATTTTTATGTTTTCATATTGAATAATTTTAAAGAAAGACTTTGACAAACTTGAGATAATTGAACTGCCTCAGAGTTATCAAATTTCTTTTAATATGCTTTTACATTTAAAGTACATCAAATTGTGAAAATTGTGTTCTAGGTCGAACAAATATATGAGCAAATACATTTATAATTAGGATGAAGGGGATCTCCACCGGCCTGTACACAAGTTCCATGACCATTATAAGTTTTAAAACACCATTCTCCACAGGCTTCAAGGAGGCATTGCCCTTCACGTGTTATGACACATTGTTTCGCCATTGTCAGTTTTATAACTGTAATACAAAAAAAGAACATAAATATATTTAAAAATTAAACATTAAAACAAGAAGAAAAGCATGACAACTATATCTTTTAATGATATTGTGTAAATAATTATTATTTTAAAAGTTTAAGTGTGATTTATCTATTGTTGTTTTTGTGAGTCGTGGGTTTGAATCTATTAATTTATTATAATTCAAATAGGCAACCCACTCCATAAGAAACAAATAATGATATCACTCCTATAAGGAACTATAAGTTATTTCATAAAGATATTAATATGAAAATGATGGAGAAGAAAAGATCCAACTTTGAAACTCTAAAATTAATTTATTCCTTTTAACACTTATTGTAGTTTTATGTATACTAATTTGTTATTTGAATAGAAATTTTGATGTTAGAGGATATACAAAATCATGAACATCGGAGTTGCAAACTTATGAACATTATTATCTTAACCTTAATATACTAAAACAATATATATATATATATATATATATATATATATATATATATATATATATATATATATATATATATATATATATATATATATATATATTAATATGAAAAAATGAGTTTCTTTCAAATTATTTAACCAAATTACATATCCTTTCCAGTCATTGTTATCGTAATATAAGAATGGACATGTTCACCAAATTTGATATTCCGTACCAACTTACATCTAAATGCTACAATATTTAATATAAAAATTAGTACCCTTTTATTTAACTATTAAAAAAAATAGTATACCTGAAATAATGAAGAAAAGAGCGATAATTAGCATGAAAGAATTTTTAGCCATTTCAAATTGCTTCAAAAACAAAAATCAGAAAATGGATATATTTTGGTTAAACCAGTCCATGGATTTATGTACAGAAAAAATATTAGAATAATTCTAAATAAAAATAGAAAATAACTATATTAGGAATATTTATTATAAAGTATAAATTCTATATTCAACTTTTATAAGTCTAGAGGTTGAATACAAATTTTATTATACTTTGTTTAATATAAAAGGAATTTTTTGTACAAAAATAAATATTTCTAAAATTTGTCCGTCTGTAATACTTACCAAACATAATTAAAATATTGATTTATTAATTGTAAGGTTAATTCCACTAGTCCAAATCACAATTGTAAGAGTTTGAATTTTTATTCATAAAATAAAAAGTTAATATCACTATATTAATTTTGTTAAAGAAGTTTATCATTAGTGTCATTTTATTTGGTATATCCTGACATCAACTAATATATACAAACAAAATATTTTAATAAATCAAAATAGTTTAAAGGTTAAAAGAGAAATTGAAATTTTGTCATTAAAAGGGTATTTTGGTAATTTATGGAAGAGATTATTTTCCTAATCCAATTTATTGATAGAAAATATATTATGATTAACATGATTTATTATAATTAGGCTATATTAATGCCACGTGGAAAAAGTTGAGGTTAGTTGTTTAATAAATGGCAAAATGACTTTATTTACTACACTTTATATATTCTCTTTGTTCAGAGGAAATTGTGTTTCCTCTTCCTTGAGGATGACACGCAGAATTGGGAGACAGCGATGCAAATGTCAAGTCCTCACTCATAATCAATTAAGGGTTGAAATTAAAAAACAGTAACCCAATCATCCCTATCCTCACACATCATGTTAATATGTAATTGTTAAAGTAAAAGAAAATAAGGAAAAGTGGAAAAGAATGGAATATATATAAAATTACTCGCAGTAAGATAAATTTAGTCTTTATCCTGGCCCAATAGTCATCTTTAATTGGAAAAGAACCTTAGTAAAGAAAACTCTCCCAGGGCTTAGTGATAATCATATGGCCTCGATAAAATCCTTTCAGGTAGGTTTGTCGACGACCATTAAAGCTCACGTGATTATCCTCGATCACACTGTTAGTATTTCTTAAGTATACTGAAAAAAAATGTATTTTATCTTATATTTTCCAAAAATAATTCATCGGTAATTTTCACAAAGGTAAGCCTTTTTGGAAGATTTGTAAATTCTGAAATAACTCTATCATGACTAAGCCGTGTGTAATATATTTTTAGAAGAGTAATAACATTGAATTACTACAAGACTTATAAATGGATATCTTTAAAAGAAAGATCTATAATTATATAACCTTTTTATATCAATTACAAAATTCTATTTTTTCATAATATTTATATAACAATTGACCTTTATATAAATAATAGTTCTTGAATAAAATAAAACTTCAAACCTTAATAAAGATTTAGCTATTTGTAATAAAAATAATAAATCAAGTTAAGATTCAAACTTTATTAAACATTTATCCACAATTGTTTAATTTTTACTTCATGTTGCGCCAACATACTTAATACCCACCCAATAGTTTAAACCAACTAAAGAAACATTTAACATAGCTTCTCTCCCCTTCACTCCCAGTGTAAATAGAACAAATTGTCGCAACGATAATGTTTCTAAAATACTGTAAAATCATGCTCTAAATATTAAAGTTTATTAAATAAAATAAAATATGTCACTTTTTTCAACACTTGTGGAAGAAAGGGTTTAGCAATTTCCGCTCAAGTTTATCATATTCCACATCTCCAAACCCTTTCACTTAAACTAATGATTTAATATAATTTTACATTTTATTTATCAAATATTATGTGTCATTTTACTTCTTGAGTTTCTATTTTAAACAATATTATTAATTCTCCTACCATTGAAAGGGTGGATCAATATACTATAATCAAAATTACGTAAAAAAATAAAAATTGTATTATATTTTTATGTTTTCATATTGAATAATTTTAAAGAAAGACTTTGACAAACTTGAGATAATTGAACTGCCTCAGAGTTATCAAATTTCTTTTAATATGCTTTTACATTTAAAGTACATCAAATTGTGAAAATTGTGTTCTAGGTCGAACAAATATATGAGCAAATACATTTATAATTAGGATGAAGGGGATCTCCACCGGCCTGTACACAAGTTCCATGACCATTATAAGTTTTAAAACACCATTCTCCACAGGCTTCAAGGAGGCATTGCCCTTCACGTGTTATGACACATTGTTTCGCCATTGTCAGTTTTATAACTGTAATACAAAAAAAGAACATAAATATATTTAAAAATTAAACATTAAAACAAGAAGAAAAGCATGACAACTATATCTTTTAATGATATTGTGTAAATAATTATTATTTTAAAAGTTTAAGTGTGATTTATCTATTGTTGTTTTTGTGAGTCGTGGGTTTGAATCTATTAATTTATTATAATTCAAATAGGCAACCCACTCCATAAGAAACAAATAATGATATCACTCCTATAAGGAACTATAAGTTATTTCATAAAGATATTAATATGAAAATGATGGAGAAGAAAAGATCCAACTTTGAAACTCTAAAATTAATTTATTCCTTTTAACACTTATTGTAGTTTTATCTATACTAATTTGTTATTTGAATAGAAATTTTGATGTTAGAGGATATACAAAATCATGAACATCGGAGTTGCAAACTTATGAACATTATTATCTTAACCTTAATATACTAAAACAATATATATATATATATATATATATATATATATATATATATATATATATATATATATATATATATATATATATATATATATATATTAATATGAAAAAATGAGTTTCTTTCAAATTATTTAACCAAATTACATATCCTTTCCAGTCATTGTTATCGTAATATAAGAATGGACATGTTCACCAAATTTGATATTCCGTACCAACTTACATCTAAATGCTACAATATTTAATATAAAAATTAGTACCCTTTTATTTAACTATTAAAAAAAATAGTATACCTGAAATAATGAAGAAAAGAGCGATAATTAGCATGAAAGAATTTTTAGCCATTTCAAATTGCTTCAAAAACAAAAATCAGAAAATGGATATATTTTGGTTAAACCAGTCCATGGATTTATGTACAGAAAAAATATTAGAATAATTCTAAATAAAAATAGAAAATAACTATATTAGGAATATTTATTATAAAGTATAAATTCTATATTCAACTTTTATAAGTCTAGAGGTTGAATACAAATTTTATTATACTTTGAGAAATAATCTTTACAATTCACACTTGCAATAGATTAAAAAACTTAGTTTTAATTTAATATATTGAAAGGAATTTTTTGTACAAAAATAAATATTTCTAAAATTTGTCCGTCTGTAATACTTACCAAACATAATTAAAATATTGATTTATTAATTTTAATTGTAAGGTTAATTCCACTAGTCCAAATCACAATTGTAAGAGTTTGAATTTTTATTCATAAAATAAAAAGTTAATATCATCACTATATTAATTTTGTTAAAGAAGTTTATCATTAGTGTCATTTTATTTGGTATATCCTGACATCAACTAATATATACAAACAAAATATTTTAATAAATCAAAATAGTTTAAAGGTTAAAAGAGAAATTGAAATTTTGTCATTAAAAGGGTATTTTGGTAATTTATGGAAGAGATTATTTTCCTAATCCAATTTATTGATAGAAAATATATTATGATTAACATGATTTATTATAATTAGGCTATATTAATGCCACGTGGAAAAAGTTGAGGTTAGTTGTTTAATAAATGGCAAAATGACTTTATTTACTACACTTTATATATTCTCTTTGTTCAGAGGAAATTGTGTTTCCTCTTCCTTGAGGATGACACGCAGAATTGGGAGACAGCGATGCAAATGTCAAGTCCTCACTCATAATCAATTAAGGGTTGAAATTAAAAAACAGTAACCCAATCATCCCTATCCTCACACATCATGTTAATATGTAATTGTTAAAGTAAAAGAAAATAAGGAAAAGTGGAAAAGAATGGAATATATATAAAATTACTCGCAGTAAGATAAATTTAGTCTTTATCCTGGCCCAATAGTCATCTTTAATTGGAAAAGAACCTTAGTAAAGAAAACTCTCCCAGGGCTTAGTGATAATCATATGGCCTCGATAAAATCCTTTCAGGTAGGTTTGTCGACGACCATTAAAGCTCACGTGATTATCCTCGATCACACTGTTAGTATTTCTTAAGTATACTGAAAAAAAATGTATTTTATCTTATATTTTCCAAAAATAATTCATCGGTAATTTTCACAAAGGTAAGCCTTTTTGGAAGATTTGTAAATTCTGAAATAACTCTATCATGACTAAGCCGTGTGTAATATATTTTTAGAAGAGTAATAACATTGAATTACTACAAGACTTATAAATGGATATCTTTAAAAGAAAGATCTATAATTATATAACCTTTTTATATCAATTACAAAATTCTATTTTTTCATAATATTTATATAACAATTGACCTTTATATAAATAATAGTTCTTGAATAAAATAAAACTTCAAACCTTAATAAAGATTTAGCTATTTGTAATAAAAATAATAAATCAAGTTAAGATTCAAACTTTATTAAACATTTATCCACAATTGTTTAATTTTTACTTCATGTTGCGCCAACATACTTAATACCCACCCAATAGTTTAAACCAACTAAAGAAACATTTAACATAGCTTCTCTCCCCTTCACTCCCAGTGTAAATAGAACAAATTGTCGCAACGATAATGTTTCTAAAATACTGTAAAATCATGCTCTAAATATTAAAGTTTATTAAATAAAATAAAATATGTCACTTTTTTCAACACTTGTGGAAGAAAGGGTTTAGCAATTTCCGCTCAAGTTTATCATATTCCACATCTCCAAACCCTTTCACTTAAACTAATGATTTAATATAATTTTACATTTTATTTATCAAATATTATGTGTCATTTTACTTCTTGAGTTTCTATTTTAAACAATATTATTAATTCTCCTACCATTGAAAGGGTGGATCAATATACTATAATCAAAATTACGTAAAAAAATAAAAATTGTATTATATTTTTATGTTTTCATATTGAATAATTTTAAAGAAAGACTTTGACAAACTTGAGATAATTGAACTGCCTCAGAGTTATCAAATTTCTTTTAATATGCTTTTACATTTAAAGTACATCAAATTGTGAAAATTGTGTTCTAGGTCGAACAAATATATGAGCAAATACATTTATAATTAGGATGAAGGGGATCTCCACCGGCCTGTACACAAGTTCCATGACCATTATAAGTTTTAAAACACCATTCTCCACAGGCTTCAAGGAGGCATTGCCCTTCACGTGTTATGACACATTGTTTCGCCATTGTCAGTTTTATAACTGTAATACAAAAAAAGAACATAAATATATTTAAAAATTAAACATTAAAACAAGAAGAAAAGCATGACAACTATATCTTTTAATGATATTGTGTAAATAATTATTATTTTAAAAGTTTAAGTGTGATTTATCTATTGTTGTTTTTGTGAGTCGTGGGTTTGAATCTATTAATTTATTATAATTCAAATAGGCAACCCACTCCATAAGAAACAAATAATGATATCACTCCTATAAGGAACTATAAGTTATTTCATAAAGATATTAATATGAAAATGATGGAGAAGAAAAGATCCAACTTTGAAACTCTAAAATTAATTTATTCCTTTTAACACTTATTGTAGTTTTATCTATACTAATTTGTTATTTGAATAGAAATTTTGATGTTAGAGGATATACAAAATCATGAACATCGGAGTTGCAAACTTATGAACATTATTATCTTAACCTTAATATACTAAAACAATATATATATATATATATATATATATATATATATATATATATATATATATATATATATATATATATATATATATATATATATATATATATATATATATGAGTTTCTTTCAAATTATTTAACCAAATTACATATCCTTTCCAGTCATTGTTATCGTAATATAAGAATGGACATGTTCACCAAATTTGATATTCCGTACCAACTTACATCTAAATGCTACAATATTTAATATAAAAATTAGTACCCTTTTATTTAACTATTAAAAAAAATAGTATACCTGAAATAATGAAGAAAAGAGCGATAATTAGCATGAAAGAATTTTTAGCCATTTCAAATTGCTTCAAAAACAAAAATCAGAAAATGGATATATTTTGGTTAAACCAGTCCATGGATTTATGTACAGAAAAAATATTAGAATAATTCTAAATAAAAATAGAAAATAACTATATTAGGAATATTTATTATAAAGTATAAATTCTATATTCAACTTTTATAAGTCTAGAGGTTGAATACAAATTTTATTATACTTTGAGAAATAATCTTTACAATTCACACTTGCAATAGATTAAAAAACTTAGTTTTAATTTAATATATTGAAAGGAATTTTTTGTACAAAAATAAATATTTCTAAAATTTGTCCGTCTGTAATACTTACCAAACATAATTAAAATATTGATTTATTAATTTTAATTGTAAGGTTAATTCCACTAGTCCAAATCACAATTGTAAGAGTTTGAATTTTTATTCATAAAATAAAAAGTTAATATCATCACTATATTAATTTTGTTAAAGAAGTTTATCATTAGTGTCATTTTATTTGGTATATCCTGACATCAACTAATATATACAAACAAAATATTTTAATAAATCAAAATAGTTTAAAGGTTAAAAGAGAAATTGAAATTTTGTCATTAAAAGGGTATTTTGGTAATTTATGGAAGAGATTATTTTCCTAATCCAATTTATTGATAGAAAATATATTATGATTAACATGATTTATTATAATTAGGCTATATTAATGCCACGTGGAAAAAGTTGAGGTTAGTTGTTTAATAAATGGCAAAATGACTTTATTTACTACACTTTATATATTCTCTTTGTTCAGAGGAAATTGTGTTTCCTCTTCCTTGAGGATGACACGCAGAATTGGGAGACAGCGATGCAAATGTCAAGTCCTCACTCATAATCAATTAAGGGTTGAAATTAAAAAACAGTAACCCAATCATCCCTATCCTCACACATCATGTTAATATGTAATTGTTAAAGTAAAAGAAAATAAGGAAAAGTGGAAAAGAATGGAATATATATAAAATTACTCGCAGTAAGATAAATTTAGTCTTTATCCTGGCCCAATAGTCATCTTTAATTGGAAAAGAACCTTAGTAAAGAAAACTCTCCCAGGGCTTAGTGATAATCATATGGCCTCGATAAAATCCTTTCAGGTAGGTTTGTCGACGACCATTAAAGCTCACGTGATTATCCTCGATCACACTGTTAGTATTTCTTAAGTATACTGAAAAAAAATGTATTTTATCTTATATTTTCCAAAAATAATTCATCGGTAATTTTCACAAAGGTAAGCCTTTTTGGAAGATTTGTAAATTCTGAAATAACTCTATCATGACTAAGCCGTGTGTAATATATTTTTAGAAGAGTAATAACATTGAATTACTACAAGACTTATAAATGGATATCTTTAAAAGAAAGATCTATAATTATATAACCTTTTTATATCAATTACAAAATTCTATTTTTTCATAATATTTATATAACAATTGACCTTTATATAAATAATAGTTCTTGAATAAAATAAAACTTCAAACCTTAATAAAGATTTAGCTATTTGTAATAAAAATAATAAATCAAGTTAAGATTCAAACTTTATTAAACATTTATCCACAATTGTTTAATTTTTACTTCATGTTGCGCCAACATACTTAATACCCACCCAATAGTTTAAACCAACTAAAGAAACATTTAACATAGCTTCTCTCCCCTTCACTCCCAGTGTAAATAGAACAAATTGTCGCAACGATAATGTTTCTAAAATACTGTAAAATCATGCTCTAAATATTAAAGTTTATTAAATAAAATAAAATATGTCACTTTTTTCAACACTTGTGGAAGAAAGGGTTTAGCAATTTCCGCTCAAGTTTATCATATTCCACATCTCCAAACCCTTTCACTTAAACTAATGATTTAATATAATTTTACATTTTATTTATCAAATATTATGTGTCATTTTACTTCTTGAGTTTCTATTTTAAACAATATTATTAATTCTCCTACCATTGAAAGGGTGGATCAATATACTATAATCAAAATTACGTAAAAAAATAAAAATTGTATTATATTTTTATGTTTTCATATTGAATAATTTTAAAGAAAGACTTTGACAAACTTGAGATAATTGAACTGCCTCAGAGTTATCAAATTTCTTTTAATATGCTTTTACATTTAAAGTACATCAAATTGTGAAAATTGTGTTCTAGGTCGAACAAATATATGAGCAAATACATTTATAATTAGGATGAAGGGGATCTCCACCGGCCTGTACACAAGTTCCATGACCATTATAAGTTTTAAAACACCATTCTCCACAGGCTTCAAGGAGGCATTGCCCTTCACGTGTTATGACACATTGTTTCGCCATTGTCAGTTTTATAACTGTAATACAAAAAAAGAACATAAATATATTTAAAAATTAAACATTAAAACAAGAAGAAAAGCATGACAACTATATCTTTTAATGATATTGTGTAAATAATTATTATTTTAAAAGTTTAAGTGTGATTTATCTATTGTTGTTTTTGTGAGTCGTGGGTTTGAATCTATTAATTTATTATAATTCAAATAGGCAACCCACTCCATAAGAAACAAATAATGATATCACTCCTATAAGGAACTATAAGTTATTTCATAAAGATATTAATATGAAAATGATGGAGAAGAAAAGATCCAACTTTGAAACTCTAAAATTAATTTATTCCTTTTAACACTTATTGTAGTTTTATCTATACTAATTTGTTATTTGAATAGAAATTTTGATGTTAGAGGATATACAAAATCATGAACATCGGAGTTGCAAACTTATGAACATTATTATCTTAACCTTAATATACTAAAACATATATATATATATATATATATATATATATATATATATATATATATATATATATATATATATATATATATATATATATATATATATATATAATATATGAAAAAATGAGTTTCTTTCAAATTATTTAACCAAATTACATATCCTTTCCAGTCATTGTTATCGTAATATAAGAATGGACATGTTCACCAAATTTGATATTCCGTACCAACTTACATCTAAATGCTACAATATTTAATATAAAAATTAGTACCCTTTTATTTAACTATTAAAAAAAATAGTATACCTGAAATAATGAAGAAAAGAGCGATAATTAGCATGAAAGAATTTTTAGCCATTTCAAATTGCTTCAAAAACAAAAATCAGAAAATGGATATATTTTGGTTAAACCAGTCCATGGATTTATGTACAGAAAAAATATTAGAATAATTCTAAATAAAAATAGAAAATAACTATATTAGGAATATTTATTATAAAGTATAAATTCTATATTCAACTTTTATAAGTCTAGAGGTTGAATACAAATTTTATTATACTTTGAGAAATAATCTTTACAATTCACACTTGCAATAGATTAAAAAACTTAGTTTTAATTTAATATATTGAAAGGAATTTTTTGTACAAAAATAAATATTTCTAAAATTTGTCCGTCTGTAATACTTACCAAACATAATTAAAATATTGATTTATTAATTTTAATTGTAAGGTTAATTCCACTAGTCCAAATCACAATTGTAAGAGTTTGAATTTTTATTCATAAAATAAAAAGTTAATATCATCACTATATTAATTTTGTTAAAGAAGTTTATCATTAGTGTCATTTTATTTGGTATATCCTGACATCAACTAATATATACAAACAAAATATTTTAATAAATCAAAATAGTTTAAAGGTTAAAAGAGAAATTGAAATTTTGTCATTAAAAGGGTATTTTGGTAATTTATGGAAGAGATTATTTTCCTAATCCAATTTATTGATAGAAAATATATTATGATTAACATGATTTATTATAATTAGGCTATATTAATGCCACGTGGAAAAAGTTGAGGTTAGTTGTTTAATAAATGGCAAAATGACTTTATTTACTACACTTTATATATTCTCTTTGTTCAGAGGAAATTGTGTTTCCTCTTCCTTGAGGATGACACGCAGAATTGGGAGACAGCGATGCAAATGTCAAGTCCTCACTCATAATCAATTAAGGGTTGAAATTAAAAAACAGTAACCCAATCATCCCTATCCTCACACATCATGTTAATATGTAATTGTTAAAGTAAAAGAAAATAAGGAAAAGTGGAAAAGAATGGAATATATATAAAATTACTCGCAGTAAGATAAATTTAGTCTTTATCCTGGCCCAAAAGTCATCTTTAATTGGAAAAGAACCTTAGTAAAGAAAACTCTCCCAGGGCTTAGTGATAATCATATGGCCTCGATAAAATCCTTTCAGGTAGGTTTGTCGACGACCATTAAAGCTCACGTGATTATCCTCGATCACACTGTTAGTATTTCTTAAGTATACTGAAAAAAAATGTATTTTATCTTATATTTTCCAAAAATAATTCATCGGTAATTTTCACAAAGGTAAGCCTTTTTGGAAGATTTGTAAATTCTGAAATAACTCTATCATGACTAAGCCGTGTGTAATATATTTTTAGAAGAGTAATAACATTGAATTACTACAAGACTTATAAATGGATATCTTTAAAAGAAAGATCTATAATTATATAACCTTTTTATATCAATTACAAAATTCTATTTTTTCATAATATTTATATAACAATTGACCTTTATATAAATAATAGTTCTTGAATAAAATAAAACTTCAAACCTTAATAAAGATTTAGCTATTTGTAATAAAAATAATAAATCAAGTTAAGATTCAAACTTTATTAAACATTTATCCACAATTGTTTAATTTTTACTTCATGTTGCGCCAACATACTTAATACCCACCCAATAGTTTAAACCAACTAAAGAAACATTTAACATAGCTTCTCTCCCCTTCACTCCCAGTGTAAATAGAACAAATTGTCGCAACGATAATGTTTCTAAAATACTGTAAAATCATGCTCTAAATATTAAAGTTTATTAAATAAAATAAAATATGTCACTTTTTTCAACACTTGTGGAAGAAAGGGTTTAGCAATTTCCGCTCAAGTTTATCATATTCCACATCTCCAAACCCTTTCACTTAAACTAATGATTTAATATAATTTTACATTTTATTTATCAAATATTATGTGTCATTTTACTTCTTGAGTTTCTATTTTAAACAATATTATTAATTCTCCTACCATTGAAAGGGTGGATCAATATACTATAATCAAAATTACGTAAAAAAATAAAAATTGTATTATATTTTTATGTTTTCATATTGAATAATTTTAAAGAAAGACTTTGACAAACTTGAGATAATTGAACTGCCTCAGAGTTATCAAATTTCTTTTAATATGCTTTTACATTTAAAGTACATCAAATTGTGAAAATTGTGTTCTAGGTCGAACAAATATATGAGCAAATACATTTATAATTAGGATGAAGGGGATCTCCACCGGCCTGTACACAAGTTCCATGACCATTATAAGTTTTAAAACACCATTCTCCACAGGCTTCAAGGAGGCATTGCCCTTCACGTGTTATGACACATTGTTTCGCCATTGTCAGTTTTATAACTGTAATACAAAAAAAGAACATAAATATATTTAAAAATTAAACATTAAAACAAGAAGAAAAGCATGACAACTATATCTTTTAATGATATTGTGTAAATAATTATTATTTTAAAAGTTTAAGTGTGATTTATCTATTGTTGTTTTTGTGAGTCGTGGGTTTGAATCTATTAATTTATTATAATTCAAATAGGCAACCCACTCCATAAGAAACAAATAATGATATCACTCCTATAAGGAACTATAAGTTATTTCATAAAGATATTAATATGAAAATGATGGAGAAGAAAAGATCCAACTTTAAAACTCTAAAATTAATTTATTCCTTTTAACACTTATTGTAGTTTTATGTATACTAATTTGTTATTTGAATAGAAATTTTGATGTTAGAGGATATACAAAATCATGAACATCGGAGTTGCAAACTTATGAACATTATTATCTTAACCTTAATATACTAAAACAATATATATATATATATATATATATATATATATATATATATATATATATATATATATATATATATATATATATATATATATAAATTAATATGAAAAAATGAGTTTCTTTCAAATTATTTAACCAAATTACATATCCTTTCCAGTCATTGTTATCGTAATATAAGAATGGACATGTTCACCAAATTTGATATTCCGTACCAACTTACATCTAAATGCTACAATATTTAATATAAAAATTAGTACCCTTTTATTTAACTATTAAAAAAAATAGTATACCTGAAATAATGAAGAAAAGAGCGATAATTAGCATGAAAGAATTTTTAGCCATTTCAAATTGCTTCAAAAACAAAAATCAGAAAATGGATATATTTTGGTTAAACCAGTCCATGGATTTATGTACAGAAAAAATATTAGAATAATTCTAAATAAAAATAGAAAATAACTATATTAGGAATATTTATTATAAAGTATAAATTCTATATTCAACTTTTATAAGTCTAGAGGTTGAATACAAATTTTATTATACTTTGAGAAATAATCTTTACAATTCACACTTGCAATAGATTAAAAAACTTAGTTTTAATTTAATATATTGAAAGGAATTTTTTGTACAAAAATAAATATTTCTAAAATTTGTCCGTCTGTAATACTTACCAAACATAATTAAAATATTGATTTATTAATTTTAATTGTAAGGTTAATTCCACTAGTCCAAATCACAATTGTAAGAGTTTGAATTTTTATTCATAAAATAAAAAGTTAATATCATCACTATATTAATTTTGTTAAAGAAGTTTATCATTAGTGTCATTTTATTTGGTATATCCTGACATCAACTAATATATACAAACAAAATATTTTAATAAATCAAAATAGTTTAAAGGTTAAAAGAGAAATTGAAATTTTGTCATTAAAAGGGTATTTTGGTAATTTATGGAAGAGATTATTTTCCTAATCCAATTTATTGATAGAAAATATATTATGATTAACATGATTTATTATAATTAGGCTATATTAATGCCACGTGGAAAAAGTTGAGGTTAGTTGTTTAATAAATGGCAAAATGACTTTATTTACTACACTTTATATATTCTCTTTGTTCAGAGGAAATTGTGTTTCCTCTTCCTTGAGGATGACACGCAGAATTGGGAGACAGCGATGCAAATGTCAAGTCCTCACTCATAATCAATTAAGGGTTGAAATTAAAAAACAGTAACCCAATCATCCCTATCCTCACACATCATGTTAATATGTAATTGTTAAAGTAAAAGAAAATAAGGAAAAGTGGAAAAGAATGGAATATATATAAAATTACTCGCAGTAAGATAAATTTAGTCTTTATCCTGGCCCAATAGTCATCTTTAATTGGAAAAGAACCTTAGTAAAGAAAACTCTCCCAGGGCTTAGTGATAATCATATGGCCTCGATAAAATCCTTTCAGGTAGGTTTGTCGACGACCATTAAAGCTCACGTGATTATCCTCGATCACACTGTTAGTATTTCTTAAGTATACTGAAAAAAAATGTATTTTATCTTATATTTTCCAAAAATAATTCATCGGTAATTTTCACAAAGGTAAGCCTTTTTGGAAGATTTGTAAATTCTGAAATAACTCTATCATGACTAAGCCGTGTGTAATATATTTTTAGAAGAGTAATAACATTGAATTACTACAAGACTTATAAATGGATATCTTTAAAAGAAAGATCTATAATTATATAACCTTTTTATATCAATTACAAAATTCTATTTTTTCATAATATTTATATAACAATTGACCTTTATATAAATAATAGTTCTTGAATAAAATAAAACTTCAAACCTTAATAAAGATTTAGCTATTTGTAATAAAAATAATAAATCAAGTTAAGATTCAAACTTTATTAAACATTTATCCACAATTGTTTAATTTTTACTTCATGTTGCGCCAACATACTTAATACCCACCCAATAGTTTAAACCAACTAAAGAAACATTTAACATAGCTTCTCTCCCCTTCACTCCCAGTGTAAATAGAACAAATTGTCGCAACGATAATGTTTCTAAAATACTGTAAAATCATGCTCTAAATATTAAAGTTTATTAAATAAAATAAAATATGTCACTTTTTTCAACACTTGTGGAAGAAAGGGTTTAGCAATTTCCGCTCAAGTTTATCATATTCCACATCTCCAAACCCTTTCACTTAAACTAATGATTTAATATAATTTTACATTTTATTTATCAAATATTATGTGTCATTTTACTTCTTGAGTTTCTATTTTAAACAATATTATTAATTCTCCTACCATTGAAAGGGTGGATCAATATACTATAATCAAAATTACGTAAAAAAATAAAAATTGTATTATATTTTTATGTTTTCATATTGAATAATTTTAAAGAAAGACTTTGACAAACTTGAGATAATTGAACTGCCTCAGAGTTATCAAATTTCTTTTAATATGCTTTTACATTTAAAGTACATCAAATTGTGAAAATTGTGTTCTAGGTCGAACAAATATATGAGCAAATACATTTATAATTAGGATGAAGGGGATCTCCACCGGCCTGTACACAAGTTCCATGACCATTATAAGTTTTAAAACACCATTCTCCACAGGCTTCAAGGAGGCATTGCCCTTCACGTGTTATGACACATTGTTTCGCCATTGTCAGTTTTATAACTGTAATACAAAAAAAGAACATAAATATATTTAAAAATTAAACATTAAAACAAGAAGAAAAGCATGACAACTATATCTTTTAATGATATTGTGTAAATAATTATTATTTTAAAAGTTTAAGTGTGATTTATCTATTGTTGTTTTTGTGAGTCGTGGGTTTGAATCTATTAATTTATTATAATTCAAATAGGCAACCCACTCCATAAGAAACAAATAATGATATCACTCCTATAAGGAACTATAAGTTATTTCATAAAGATATTAATATGAAAATGATGGAGAAGAAAAGATCCAACTTTGAAACTCTAAAATTAATTTATTCCTTTTAACACTTATTGTAGTTTTATCTATACTAATTTGTTATTTGAATAGAAATTTTGATGTTAGAGGATATACAAAATCATGAACATCGGAGTTGCAAACTTATGAACATTATTATCTTAACCTTAATATACTAAAACAATATATATATATATATATATATATATATATATATATATATATATATATATATATATATATATATATATATATATATATGAAAAAATGAGTTTCTTTCAAATTATTTAACCAAATTACATATCCTTTCCATTCATTGTTATCGTAATATAAGAATGGACATGTTCACCAAATTTGATATTCCGTACCAACTTACATCTAAATGCTACAATATTTAATATAAAAATTAGTACCCTTTTATTTAACTATTAAAAAAAATAGTATACCTGAAATAATGAAGAAAAGAGCGATAATTAGCATGAAAGAATTTTTAGCCATTTCAAATTGCTTCAAAAACAAAAATCAGAAAATGGATATATTTTGGTTAAACCAGTCCATGGATTTATGTACAGAAAAAATATTAGAATAATTCTAAATAAAAATAGAAAATAACTATATTAGGAATATTTATTATAAAGTATAAATTCTATATTCAACTTTTATAAGTCTAGAGGTTGAATACAAATTTTATTATACTTTGAGAAATAATCTTTACAATTCACACTTGCAATAGATTAAAAAACTTAGTTTTAATTTAATATATTGAAAGGAATTTTTTGTACAAAAATAAATATTTCTAAAATTTGTCCGTCTGTAATACTTACCAAACATAATTAAAATATTGATTTATTAATTTTAATTGTAAGGTTAATTCCACTAGTCCAAATCACAATTGTAAGAGTTTGAATTTTTATTCATAAAATAAAAAGTTAATATCATCACTATATTAATTTTGTTAAAGAAGTTTATCATTAGTGTCATTTTATTTGGTATATCCTGACATCAACTAATATATACAAACAAAATATTTTAATAAATCAAAATAGTTTAAAGGTTAAAAGAGAAATTGAAATTTTGTCATTAAAAGGGTATTTTGGTAATTTATGGAAGAGATTATTTTCCTAATCCAATTTATTGATAGAAAATATATTATGATTAACATGATTTATTATAATTAGGCTATATTAATGCCACGTGGAAAAAGTTGAGGTTAGTTGTTTAATAAATGGCAAAATGACTTTATTTACTACACTTTATATATTCTCTTTGTTCAGAGGAAATTGTGTTTCCTCTTCCTTGAGGATGACACGCAGAATTGGGAGACAGCGATGCAAATGTCAAGTCCTCACTCATAATCAATTAAGGGTTGAAATTAAAAAACAGTAACCCAATCATCCCTATCCTCACACATCATGTTAATATGTAATTGTTAAAGTAAAAGAAAATAAGGAAAAGTGGAAAAGAATGGAATATATATAAAATTACTCGCAGTAAGATAAATTTAGTCTTTATCCTGGCCCAATAGTCATCTTTAATTGGAAAAGAACCTTAGTAAAGAAAACTCTCCCAGGGCTTAGTGATAATCATATGGCCTCGATAAAATCCTTTCAGGTAGGTTTGTCGACGACCATTAAAGCTCACGTGATTATCCTCGATCACACTGTTAGTATTTCTTAAGTATACTGAAAAAAAATGTATTTTATCTTATATTTTCCAAAAATAATTCATCGGTAATTTTCACAAAGGTAAGCCTTTTTGGAAGATTTGTAAATTCTGAAATAACTCTATCATGACTAAGCCGTGTGTAATATATTTTTAGAAGAGTAATAACATTGAATTACTACAAGACTTATAAATGGATATCTTTAAAAGAAAGATCTATAATTATATAACCTTTTTATATCAATTACAAAATTCTATTTTTTCATAATATTTATATAACAATTGACCTTTATATAAATAATAGTTCTTGAATAAAATAAAACTTCAAACCTTAATAAAGATTTAGCTATTTGTAATAAAAATAATAAATCAAGTTAAGATTCAAACTTTATTAAACATTTATCCACAATTGTTTAATTTTTACTTCATGTTGCGCCAACATACTTAATACCCACCCAATAGTTTAAACCAACTAAAGAAACATTTAACATAGCTTCTCTCCCCTTCACTCCCAGTGTAAATAGAACAAATTGTCGCAACGATAATGTTTCTAAAATACTGTAAAATCATGCTCTAAATATTAAAGTTTATTAAATAAAATAAAATATGTCACTTTTTTCAACACTTGTGGAAGAAAGGGTTTAGCAATTTCCGCTCAAGTTTATCATATTCCACATCTCCAAACCCTTTCACTTAAACTAATGATTTAATATAATTTTACATTTTATTTATCAAATATTATGTGTCATTTTACTTCTTGAGTTTCTATTTTAAACAATATTATTAATTCTCCTACCATTGAAAGGGTGGATCAATATACTATAATCAAAATTACGTAAAAAAATAAAAATTGTATTATATTTTTATGTTTTCATATTGAATAATTTTAAAGAAAGACTTTGACAAACTTGAGATAATTGAACTGCCTCAGAGTTATCAAATTTCTTTTAATATGCTTTTACATTTAAAGTACATCAAATTGTGAAAATTGTGTTCTAGGTCGAACAAATATATGAGCAAATACATTTATAATTAGGATGAAGGGGATCTCCACCGGCCTGTACACAAGTTCCATGACCATTATAAGTTTTAAAACACCATTCTCCACAGGCTTCAAGGAGGCATTGCCCTTCACGTGTTATGACACATTGTTTCGCCATTGTCAGTTTTATAACTGTAATACAAAAAAAGAACATAAATATATTTAAAAATTAAACATTAAAACAAGAAGAAAAGCATGACAACTATATCTTTTAATGATATTGTGTAAATAATTATTATTTTAAAAGTTTAAGTGTGATTTATCTATTGTTGTTTTTGTGAGTCGTGGGTTTGAATCTATTAATTTATTATAATTCAAATAGGCAACCCACTCCATAAGAAACAAATAATGATATCACTCCTATAAGGAACTATAAGTTATTTCATAAAGATATTAATATGAAAATGATTGAGAAGAAAAGATCCAACTTTAAAACTCTAAAATTAATTTATTCCTTTTAACACTTATTGTAGTTTTATGTATACTAATTTGTTATTTGAATAGAAATTTTGATGTTAGAGGATATACAAAATCATGAACATCGGAGTTGCAAACTTATGAACATTATTATCTTAACCTTAATATACTAAAACAATATATATATATATATATATATATATATATATATATATATATATATATATATATATATATATATATATATATATATATATATATATATATATATATATATAAATTATATGAAAAAATGAGTTTCTTTCAAATTATTTAACCAAATTACATATCCTTTCCAGTCATTGTTATCGTAATATAAGAATGGACATGTTCACCAAATTTGATATTCCGTACCAACTTACATCTAAATGCTACAATATTTAATATAAAAATTAGTACCCTTTTATTTAACTATTAAAAAAAATAGTATACCTGAAATAATGAAGAAAAGAGCGATAATTAGCATGAAAGAATTTTTAGCCATTTCAAATTGCTTCAAAAACAAAAATCAGAAAATGGATATATTTTGGTTAAACCAGTCCATGGATTTATGTACAGAAAAAATATTAGAATAATTCTAAATAAAAATAGAAAATAACTATATTAGGAATATTTATTATAAAGTATAAATTCTATATTCAACTTTTATAAGTCTAGAGGTTGAATACAAATTTTATTATACTTTGAGAAATAATCTTTACAATTCACACTTGCAATAGATTAAAAAACTTAGTTTTAATTTAATATATTGAAAGGAATTTTTTGTACAAAAATAAATATTTCTAAAATTTGTCCGTCTGTAATACTTACCAAACATAATTAAAATATTGATTTATTAATTTTAATTGTAAGGTTAATTCCACTAGTCCAAATCACAATTGTAAGAGTTTGAATTTTTATTCATAAAATAAAAAGTTAATATCATCACTATATTAATTTTGTTAAAGAAGTTTATCATTAGTGTCATTTTATTTGGTATATCCTGACATCAACTAATATATACAAACAAAATATTTTAATAAATCAAAATAGTTTAAAGGTTAAAAGAGAAATTGAAATTTTGTCATTAAAAGGGTATTTTGGTAATTTATGGAAGAGATTATTTTCCTAATCCAATTTATTGATAGAAAATATATTATGATTAACATGATTTATTATAATTAGGCTATATTAATGCCACGTGGAAAAAGTTGAGGTTAGTTGTTTAATAAATGGCAAAATGACTTTATTTACTACACTTTATATATTCTCTTTGTTCAGAGGAAATTGTGTTTCCTCTTCCTTGAGGATGACACGCAGAATTGGGAGACAGCGATGCAAATGTCAAGTCCTCACTCATAATCAATTAAGGGTTGAAATTAAAAAACAGTAACCCAATCATCCCTATCCTCACACATCATGTTAATATGTAATTGTTAAAGTAAAAGAAAATAAGGAAAAGTGGAAAAGAATGGAATATATATAAAATTACTCGCAGTAAGATAAATTTAGTCTTTATCCTGGCCCAAAAGTCATCTTTAATTGGAAAAGAACCTTAGTAAAGAAAACTCTCCCAGGGCTTAGTGATAATCATATGGCCTCGATAAAATCCTTTCAGGTAGGTTTGTCGACGACCATTAAAGCTCACGTGATTATCCTCGATCACACTGTTAGTATTTCTTAAGTATACTGAAAAAAATGTATTTTATCTTATATTTTCCAAAAATAATTCATCGGTAATTTTCACAAAGGTAAGCCTTTTTGGAAGATTTGTAAATTCTGAAATAACTCTATCATGACTAAGCCGTGTGTAATATATTTTTAGAAGAGTAATAACATTGAATTACTACAAGACTTATAAATGGATATCTTTAAAAGAAAGATCTATAATTATATAACCTTTTATATCAATTACAAAATTCTATTTTTTCATAATATTTATATAACAATTGACCTTTATATAAATAATAGTTCTTGAATAAAATAAAACTTCAAACCTTAATAAAGATTTAGCTATTTGTAATAAAAATAATAAATCAAGTTAAGATTCAAACTTTATTAAACATTTATCCACAATTGTTTAATTTTTACTTCATGTTGCGCCAACATACTTAATACCCACCCAATAGTTTAAACCAACTAAAGAAACATTTAACATAGCTTCTCTCCCCTTCACTCCCAGTGTAAATAGAACAAATTGTCGCAACGATAATGTTTCTAAAATACTGTAAAATCATGCTCTAAATATTAAAGTTTATTAAATAAAATAAAATATGTCACTTTTTTCAACACTTGTGGAAGAAAGGGTTTAGCAATTTCCGCTCAAGTTTATCATATTCCACATCTCCAAACCCTTTCACTTAAACTAATGATTTAATATAATTTTACATTTTATTTATCAAATATTATGTGTCATTTTACTTCTTGAGTTTCTATTTTAAACAATATTATTAATTCTCCTACCATTGAAAGGGTGGATCAATATACTATAATCAAAATTACGTAAAAAAATAAAAATTGTATTATATTTTTATGTTTTCATATTGAATAATTTTAAAGAAAGACTTTGATAAACTTGAGATAATTGAACTGCCTCAGAGTTATCAAATTTCTTTTAATATGCTTTTACATTTAAAGTACATCAAATTGTGAAAATTGTGTTCTAGGTCGAACAAATATATGAGCAAATACATTTATAATTAGGATGAAGGGGATCTCCACCGGCCTGTACACAAGTTCCATGACCATTATAAGTTTTAAAACACCATTCTCCACAGGCTTCAAGGAGGCATTGCCCTTCACGTGTTATGACACATTGTTTCGCCATTGTCAGTTTTATAACTGTAATACAAAAAAAGAACATAAATATATTTAAAAATTAAACATTAAAACAAGAAGAAAAGCATGACAACTATATCTTTTAATGATATTGTGTAAATAATTATTATTTTAAAAGTTTAAGTGTGATTTATCTATTGTTGTTTTTGTGAGTCGTGGGTTTGAATCTATTAATTTATTATAATTCAAATAGGCAACCCACTCCATAAGAAACAAATAATGATATCACTCCTATAAGGAACTATAAGTTATTTCATAAAGATATTAATATGAAAATGATGGAGAAGAAAAGATCCAACTTTAAAACTCTAAAATTAATTTATTCCTTTTAACACTTATTGTAGTTTTATGTATACTAATTTGTTATTTGAATAGAAATTTTGATGTTAGAGGATATACAAAATCATGAACATCGGAGTTGCAAACTTATGAACATTATTATCTTAACCTTAATATACTAAAACAATATATATATATATATATATATATATATATATATATATATATATATATATATATATATAATATATATATTAATATGAAAAAATGAGTTTCTTTCAAATTATTTAACCAAATTACATATCCTTTCCAGTCATTGTTATCGTAATATAAGAATGGACATGTTCACCAAATTTGATATTCCGTACCAACTTACATCTAAATGCTACAATATTTAATATAAAAATTAGTACCCTTTTATTTAACTATTAAAAAAAATAGTATACCTGAAATAATGAAGAAAAGAGCGATAATTAGCATGAAAGAATTTTTAGCCATTTCAAATTGCTTCAAAAACAAAAATCAGAAAATGGATATATTTTGGTTAAACCAGTCCATGGATTTATGTACAGAAAAAATATTAGAATAATTCTAAATAAAAATAGAAAATAACTATATTAGGAATATTTATTATAAAGTATAAATTCTATATTCAACTTTTATAAGTCTAGAGGTTGAATACAAATTTTATTATACTTTGAGAAATAATCTTTACAATTCACACTTGCAATAGATTAAAAAACTTAGTTTTAATTTAATATATTGAAAGGAATTTTTTGTACAAAAATAAATATTTCTAAAATTTGTCCGTCTGTAATACTTACCAAACATAATTAAAATATTGATTTATTAATTTTAATTGTAAGGTTAATTCCACTAGTCCAAATCACAATTGTAAGAGTTTGAATTTTTATTCATAAAATAAAAAGTTAATATCATCACTATATTAATTTTGTTAAAGAAGTTTATCATTAGTGTCATTTTATTTGGTATATCCTGACATCAACTAATATATACAAACAAAATATTTTAATAAATCAAAATAGTTTAAAGGTTAAAAGAGAAATTGAAATTTTGTCATTAAAAGGGTATTTTGGTAATTTATGGAAGAGATTATTTTCCTAATCCAATTTATTGATAGAAAATATATTATGATTAACATGATTTATTATAATTAGGCTATATTAATGCCACGTGGAAAAAGTTGAGGTTAGTTGTTTAATAAATGGCAAAATGACTTTATTTACTACACTTTATATATTCTCTTTGTTCAGAGGAAATTGTGTTTCCTCTTCCTTGAGGATGACACGCAGAATTGGGAGACAGCGATGCAAATGTCAAGTCCTCACTCATAATCAATTAAGGGTTGAAATTAAAAAACAGTAACCCAATCATCCCTATCCTCACACATCATGTTAATATGTAATTGTTAAAGTAAAAGAAAATAAGGAAAAGTGGAAAAGAATGGAATATATATAAAATTACTCGCAGTAAGATAAATTTAGTCTTTATCCTGGCCCAAAAGTCATCTTTAATTGGAAAAGAACCTTAGTAAAGAAAACTCTCCCAGGGCTTAGTGATAATCATATGGCCTCGATAAAATCCTTTCAGGTAGGTTTGTCGACGACCATTAAAGCTCACGTGATTATCCTCGATCACACTGTTAGTATTTCTTAAGTATACTGAAAAAAAATGTATTTTATCTTATATTTTCCAAAAATAATTCATCGGTAATTTTCACAAAGGTAAGCCTTTTTGGAAGATTTGTAAATTCTGAAATAACTCTATCATGACTAAGCCGTGTGTAATATATTTTTAGAAGAGTAATAACATTGAATTACTACAAGACTTATAATGGATATCTTTAAAAGAAAGATCTATAATTATATAACCTTTTATATCAATTACAAAATTCTATTTTTTCATAATATTTATATAACAATTGACCTTTATATAAATAATAGTTCTTGAATAAAATAAAACTTCAAACCTTAATAAAGATTTAGCTATTTGTAATAAAAATAATAAATCAAGTTAAGATTCAAACTTTATTAAACATTTATCCACAATTGTTTAATTTTTACTTCATGTTGCGCCAACATACTTAATACCCACCCAATAGTTTAAACCAACTAAAGAAACATTTAACATAGCTTCTCTCCCTTCACTCCCAGTGTAAATAGAACAAATTGTCGCAACGATAATGTTTCTAAAATACTGTAAAATCATGCTCTAAATATTAAAGTTTATTAAATAAAATAAAATATGTCACTTTTTTCAACACTTGTGGAAGAAAGGGTTTAGCAATTTCCGCTCAAGTTTATCATATTCCACATCTCCAAACCCTGTCACTTAAACTAATGATTTAATATAATTTTACATTTTATTTATCAAATATTATGTGTCATTTTACTTCTTGAGTTTCTATTTTAAACAATATTATTAATTCTCCTACCATTGAAAGGGTGGATCAATATACTATAATCAAAATTACGTAAAAAAATAAAAATTGTATTATATTTTTATGTTTCATATTGAATAATTTTAAAGAAAGACTTTGATAAACTTGAGATAATTGAACTGCCTCAGAGTTATCAAATTTCTTTTAATATGCTTTTACATTTAAAGTACATCAAATTGTGAAAATTGTGTTCTAGGTCGAACAAATATATGAGCAAATACATTTATAATTAGGATGAAGGGGATCTCCACCGGCCTGTACACAAGTTCCATGACCATTATAAGTTTTAAAACACCATTCTCCACAGGCTTCAAGGAGGCATTGCCCTTCACGTGTTATGACACATTGTTTCGCCATTGTCAGTTTTATAACTGTAATACAAAAAAAGAACATAAATATTTTAAAAATTAAACATTAAAACAAGAAGAAAAGCATGACAACTATATCTTTTAATGATATTGTGTAAATAATTATTATTTTAAAAGTTTAAGTGTGATTTATCTATTGTTGTTTTTGTGAGTCGTGGGTTTGAATCTATTAATTTATTATAATTCAAATAGGCAACCCACTCCATAAGAAACAAATAATGATATCACTCCTATAAGGAACTATAAGTTATTTCATAAAGATATTAATATGAAAATGATTGAGAAGAAAAGATCCAACTTTAAAACTCTAAAATTAATTTATTCCTTTTAACACTTATTGTAGTTTTATGTATACTAATTTGTTATTTGAATAGAAATTTTGATGTTAGAGGATATACAAAATCATGAACATCGGAGTTGCAAACTTATGAACATTATTATCTTAACCTTAATATACTAAAACAATATATATATATATATATATATATATATATATATATATATATATATATATATATATATATATATATATATATATAAATATAATATGAAAAAATGAGTTTCTTTCAAATTATTTACCAAATTACATATCCTTTCCAGTCATTGTTATCGTAATATAAGAATGGACATGTTCACCAAATTTGATATTCCGTACCAACTTACATCTAAATGCTACAATATTTAATATAAAAATTAGTACCCTTTTATTTAACTATTAAAAAAAAATAGTATACCTGAAATAACGAAGAAAAGAGCGATAATTAGCATGAAGGAATTTTTAGCCATTTCAAATTGCTTCAAAAACAAAAATCAGAAAATGGATATATTTGGTTAAACCAGTCCATGGATTTATGTACAGAAAAAATATTAGAATAATTCTAAATAAAAATAGAAAATAACTATATTAGGAATATTTATTATAAAGTATAAATTCTATATTCAACTTTTATAAGTCTAGAGGTTGAATACAAATTTTATTATACTTTGAGAAATAATCTTTACAATTCACACTTGCAATATATTAAAAAACTTAGTTTTAATTTAATATATTGAAAGGAATTTTTTGTACAAAAATAAATATTTCTAAAATTTGTCCGTCTGTAATACTTACCAAACATAATTAAAATATTGATTTATTAATTTTAATTGTAAGGTTAATTCCACTAGTCCAAATCACAATTGTAAGAGTTTGAATTTTTATTCATAAAATAAAAAGTTATATCATCACTATATTAATTTTGTTAAAGAAGTTTATCATTAGTGTCATTTTATTTGGTATATCCTGACATCAACTAATATATACAAACAAAATATTTTAATAAATCAAAATAGTTTAAAGGTTAAAAGAGAAATTGAAATTTTGTCATTAAAAGGGTATTTTGGTAATTTATGGAAGAGATTATTTTCCTAATCCAATTTATTGATAGAAAATATATTATGATTAACATGATTTATTATAATTAGGCTATATTAATGCCACGTGGAAAAAGTTGAGGTTAGTTGTTTAATAAATGGCAAAATGACTTTATTTACTACAGTTTATATATTCTCTTTGTTCAGAGGAAATTGTGTTTCCTCTTCCTGAGGATGACACGCAGAATTGGGAGACAGCGATGCAAATGTCAAGTCCTCAGTCATAATCAATTAAGGGTTGAAATTAAAAAACAGTAACCCAATCATCCCTATCCTCACACATCATGTTAATATGTAATTGTTAAAGTAAAAGAAAATAAGGAAAAGTGGAAAAGAATGGAATATATATAAAATTACTCGCAGTAAGATAAATTTAGTCTTTATCCTGGCCCAAAAGTCATCTTTAATTGGAAAAGAACCTTAGTAAAGAAAACTCTCCCAGGGCTTAGTGATAATCATATGGCCTCGATAAAATCCTTTCAGGTAGGTTTGTCGACGACCATTAAAGCTCACGTGATTATCCTCGACCACACTGTTAGTATTTCTTAAGTATACTGAAAAAAAATGTATTTTATCTTATATTTTCCAAAAATAATTCATCGGTAATTTTCACAAGGTAAGCCTTTTTGGAAGATTTGTAAATTTTGAAATAACTCTATCATGACTAAGCCGTGTAATATATTTTTAGAAGAGTAATAACATTGAATTACTACAAGCCTTATAAATGGATATCTTTAAAAGAAAGATCTATAATTTTATAACCTTTTTATATCAATTACAAAATTCTATTTTTTCATAATATTTATATAACAATTGACCTTTAAATAAATAATAGTTCTTGAATAAAATAAAATTCAAACCTTAATAAAGATTTAGCTATTTGTAATAAAAATAATAAATCAAGTTAAGATTCAAACTTTATTAAACATTTATCCACAATTGTTTAATTTTTACTTCATGTTGCGCCAACATACTTAATACCCACCCAATAGTTTAAACCAACTAAAGAAACATTTAACATAGCTTCTCTCCCCTTCACTCCCAGTGTAAATAGAACAGATTGTCGCAACGATAATGTTTCTAAAATACTGTAAAATCATGTTGTAAATATTAAAGTTTATTAAATAAAATAAAATATGTCACTTTTTTCAACACTTGTGGAAGAAAGGGTTTAGCAATTTCCGCTCAAGTTTATCATATTCCACATCTCCAAACCCTTTCACTTAAACTAATGATTTAATATAATTTTACATTTTATTTATCAAATATTATGTGTCATTTTACTTCTTGAGTTTCTATTTTAAACAATATTATTAATTCTCCTACCATTGAAAGGGTGGATCAATATACTATAATCAAAATTACGTAAAAAAAATAAAAATTGTATTATATTTTTATGTTTTCATATTGAATAATTTTAAAGAAAGACTTTGATAAACTTGAGATAATTGAACTGCCTCAGAGTTATCAAATTTCTTTTAATATGCTTTTACATTTAAAGTACATCAAATTGTGAAAATTGTGTTACTAGGTCGAACAAATATATGAGCAAATACATTTATAATTAGGATGAAGGGGATCTCCACCGGCCTGTACACAAGTTCCATGACCATTATAAGTTTTAAAACACCATTCTCCACAGGCTTCAAGGAGGCATTGCCCTTCACGTGTTATGACACATTGTTTCGCCATTGTCAGTTTTATAACTGTAAAACAAAAAAAGAACATAAATATCTTAAAAATTAAACATTAAAACAAGAAGAAAAGCATGACAACTATATCTTTTAATGATATTGTGTAAATAATTATTATTTAAAAGTTTAAGTGTGATTTATCTATTGTTGTTTTTGTGAGTCGTGGGTTTGAATCTATTAATTTATTATAATTCAAATAGGCAACCCACTCCATTAGAAACAAATAATGATATCACTCCTATAAGGAACTATAAGTTATTTCATAAAGATATTAATATGAAAATGATTGAGAAGAAAAGATCCAACTTTAAAACTCTAAAATTAATTTATTCCTTTTAACACTTATTGTAGTTTTATGTATACTAATTTGTTATTTGAATAGAAATTTTGATGTTAGAGGATATACAAAATCATGAACATCGGAGTTGCAAACTTATGAACATTATTATCTTAACCTTAATATACTAAAACAATATATATATATATATATATGAAAAAATGAGTTTCTTTCAAATTATTTACCAAATTACATATCCTTTCCAGTCATTGTTATCGTAATATAAGAATGGACATGTTCACCAAATTTGATATTCAGTACCAACTTACATCTAAATGCTACAATATTTAATATAAAAATTAGTACCCTTTTATTTAACTATTAAAAAAAAATAGTATACCTGAAATAACGAAGAAAAGAGCGATATTAGCATGAAAGAATTTTTAGCCATTTCAAATTGCTTCAAAAACAAAAATCAGAAAATGGATATATTTTGGTTAAACCAGTCCATGGATTTATGTACAGAAAAATATTATAATAATTCTAATAAAAATAAAAATAACTATATTAGGAATATTTATATAAAGTATAAATTTATATTCAACTTTTATAGTCTAGAGGTTGAATACAAATTTTATTATACTTTGAGAAATAATCTTTACAATTCACACTTGCAATATATTAAAAAACTTAGTTTTAATTAATATATTGAAAGGACTTTTTGTACAAAAATAAATATTTCTAAAATTTGTCCGTCTGTTATACTTACCAAACATAATTAAATATTGATTTATTAATTTTAATGTAAGGTTAATTCCACTAGTCCAAATCACAATTGTAAGAGTTTGAATTTTTATTCATAAAATAAAAAGTTAATATCACTATATTAATTTTGTTAAAGAAGTTTATCATTAGTGTCATTTTATTTGGTATATCTGACATCAACTATATATACAAACAAAATAGTTTAATAAATCAAAATAGTTTAAAGGTTAAAAGAGAAATTGAAATTTTGTCATTAGAAGGGTATTTTGGTAATTTATGGAAGAGATTATTTTCCTAATCCAATTTATTGATAAAAATATATTATGATTAATATGATTTATATAATTAGGCTATATTAATGCCACGTGGAAAAAGTTGAGGTTAGTTGTTTAATAAATGGCAAAATGACTTTATTTACTACACTTTATATAATTCTCTTTGTTCAGAGGAAATTGTGTTTCCTCTTCCTTGAGGATGACACGCAGAATTGGGAGACAGCGATGCAAATGTCAAGTCCTCACTCATAATCAATTAAGGGTTGAAATTAAAAAACAGTAAACCAATCATCCCTATCCTCACACATCATGTTAATATGTAATTGTTAAACAAAAAGAAAATAAGGAAAAGTGGAAAAGAATGGAATATATATAAATTACTCGCAGTAAGATAAATTTAGTCTTTATCCTGGCCCAAAAGTCATCTTTAATGGAAAAGAACCTTAGTAAAGAAAAAAACTCCCAGGGCTTAGTGATAACCATATGGCCTCGATAAAATCCTTTTAGGTAGGTTTGTCGATAACCATTAAAGCTCACGTGATTATCCTCGACCACACTGTTAGTATTTCTTAAGTAAACTGAAAAAAAATGTATTTTATCTTATATTTCCAAAAATAATTCATCGGTAATTTTCACAGGGGTAAGCCTTTTGGAAGATTTGTAAATTCTGAAATAACTCTATCATGACTAAGCCGTGTTTAATATATTTTTAGAAGAGTAATAACATTGAATTACTACAAGCCTTATAAATGGATATCTTTAAAAGAAAGATCTATAATTTTATAACCTTTTTATATCAATTACAAAATTCTATTTTTTCATAATATTTATATAACAATTGACCTTTAATAAATAATAGTTCTTGAATAAAATAAAACTTCAAACCTTAATAAAGATTTAGCTATTTGTAATAAAAAATAATAAATCAAGTTAAGATTCAAACTTTATAAAAATTTACACAATTGTTTAATTTTTACTTCATGTTGCGCCAACATACTTAATACCCACCCAATAGTTTAAACCAACTAAAGAAACATTTAACATAGCTTCTCTCCCTTCACTCCCAGTGTAAATAGAACAGATTGTCGCAACGATAATGTTTCTAAAATACTGTAAAATCATGCTCTAAATATTAAAGTTTATTAAATAAAATAAAATATGTCACTTTTTTCAACACTTGTGGAAGAAAGGGTTAGCAATTTCCGCTCAAGTTTATCATATTCCACATCTCCAAACCCTTTCACTTAAACTAATGATTAATATAATTTTACACATTTTATTTATCAATATTATGTGTCATTTTACTTCTTGAGTTTCTATTTTAAACATATTATTAATTCTCCTACCATTGAAAGGGTGGATACAATATATAATCAAAATACGTAAAAAAATAAAAATTGTATTATATTTTATGTTTTCATATTGAATAATTTAAAGAAAGACTTTGATAAACTGAGATAATTGAACTGCCTCAGAGTTATCAATTTCTTTTAATATGCTTTTACATTTAAAGTACATCAAATTGTGAAAATTGTTGTCTAGGTCGAACAAATATATGAGCAAATACATTTATAATTAGGATGAAGGGGATCTCCACCGGCCTGTACACAAGTTCCATGACCATTATAAGTTTTAAAACACCATTCTCCACAGGCTTCAAGGAGGCATTGCCCTTCACGTGTTATGACACATTGTTTCGCCATTGTCAGTTTATAACTGTAATACAAAAAAAAGAACATAAAATATTTAAAAATTAAACATTAAAAACAAGAAGAAAAGCATGACAACTAATCTTTTAATGATATTGTGTAAATAATTATATTTTAAAAGTTTAAGTGTGATTTATCTATTGTTGTTTTTGTGAGTCGTGGGTTTGAATCTATTAATTATTATAATTCAAATAGGCAACCCCACCATAAGAAACAAATAATGATATCACTCCTATAAGGAACTATAAGTTATTTCAAAGATATTAATATGAAAATGATTGAGAAGAAAAGATCCAACTTTAAAACTCTAAAATTAATTATTCCTTTAACACTTATTGTAGTTTTATGTATACTAATTGTTATTTGAATAGAAATTTTGATGTTAGAGGATATACAAAATCATGAACATCGGAGTTGCAAACTTATGAACATTATTATCTTAACCTATATACTAAAACAATATATAATATTAATATATATATTATATATATATATATATATATATATATATATATATAATATATATATATAATATATGAATAATGAAAAATGAGTTCTTTCAAATTATTTAACCAAATTACATATCCTTTCCAGTCATTGTTTATCGTAATATAAGAATGGGATGTTCACCAAATTTGATATTCGTACCAACTTACATCTAAATGCTACAATATTTAATATAAAAATTAGTACCCTTTTATTTAACTATTAAAAAAAAATAGTATACCTGAAATAACGAAGAAAAGAGCGATAATTAGCATGAAGGAATTTTTAGCCATTTCAAATTGCTTCAAAAACAAAAATCAGAAAATGGATATATTTGGTTAAACCAGTCCATGGATTTATATACAGAAAAAATATTAGAATAATTCTAAATAAAAATAGTAATAACAATAATATATTAGGAATATTTATTATAAAGTATAAATTCTATATTCAACTTTTATAAGTCTAGAGGTTGAATACAAATTTTATTATACTTTGAGAAATAATCTTTACAATTCACACTTGCAATAGATTAAAAAACTTAGTTTTAATTTAATATATTGAAAGGAATTTTTTGTACAAAAATAAATATTTTCTAAAATTTGTCCGTCTGTATACTTACAAAACATAATTAAAATATTGATTTATTAATTTTAATTGTAAGGTTAATTCCACTAGTCCAAATACAATAGTAAGAGTTTGAATTTTTATTCATAAAATAAAAAGTTAATATCCTCACTATATAATTTTGTTCAAGAAGTTTATCATTAGTGTCATTTTATTTGGTATATCTTGACATCAACTAATATATACAAACAAAAATTTAATAAATCAAAATAGTTTAAAGGTTAAAAGAGAAATTGAAATTTTGTCATTAAAAGGGTATTTTGGTAATTTATGGAAGAGATTATTTCCTAATCCAATTTATTGATAAAAATATATTATGATTAACATGATTTATTATAATTAGGCTATATTAATGCCACGTGGAAAAAGTTGAGGTTAGTTGTTAATAAATGGCAAAATGACTTTATTTACTACACTTTAATATTCTCTTTGTTCAGAGGAATTGTGTTTCCTCTTCCTTGAGGATGACACGCAGAATGGGAGACAGCGATGCAAATGTCAAGTCCTCAGTCATAATCAATTAAGGGTTGAAATTAAAAAACAGTAACCCAATCATCCTATCCTCACACATCATGTTAATATGTAATTGTTAAACAAAAAGAAAATAAGGAAAAGTGGAAAAGAATGGAATATATATAAAATTACTCGCAGTAAGATAAATTTAGTCTTTATCTTGGCCCAAAAGTCTCTTTAATTGGAAAAGAACTTAGTAAAGAAAACTCTCCCAGGGCTTAGTGATAATCATATGGCCTCGATAAAATCCTTTCAGGTAGGTTTGTCGACGACCATTAAAGCTCACGTGATTATCCTCGATCACA
>NC_066583.1:512802259-512868378 GCF_024323335.1 Lathyrus oleraceus
TTTATTGAAGCTTAAGAGATAAGTCCATATATTTTGTTTTTATGAGTTCTTAAATTTAAATACCCTCCAAATATATTTTTACAATAAGTACACATTTTAATTGAAGAAGAAAAAAGTTATCATGTGGCATTGTTATATAATGTCCCTTAGAAAAAATGTTCTTCGATACGTAATAAACAGAAAACTATAAGATACTTATTTTCTAGATCCAAATCGTGATAGAAATTAATATTGCTTGTTTTGTCTATTTATATTTAATTATTTAAGCGACCACTTTACGTACCTATTTAAACTTTTTCACAGTGCTTTCTCTATTGACATGAAGAAAAAAAACTAATGTAAAAAGAACATGTAGAATTCATAAGGAGTTCTAAATCTATTTTGTTGGAGGCTATATATATTCAATTTTCCGGTTAAGAAACAAGATAAATAGGAGAAAAAAAGGGTTAAAAACTCGTTTAAAACAATGATCTCATTTGAGGAAGTCACTTAATGGGATTCGTAATAAGGTTGTAAGGTCGAATATTTGTTATGGGCACCACATAAAACTATTTAATTATATCATTTCATGTAGGAAATTGAAGTTGACGATTATTCAAATGAAAATACAAAATATACTCTTAAATGAACTTTTTCCATTGTTAATGGGGTACAGAGGGAGTTAGATGAAATTAAAAATTAAAATTTATGCTCATGTTTCACGATTTGATCCATCATAACTGGAAATGAGAAAAAATATATGTGTACCAAGGGTTACTCTTTAATAATACACATATGAGAATATGGATTCTATCATAAAAGATTTAATCATTCTCTCCTCATTGTCATAAGGGGAAGTACAAGCACTTGATTTTATCAAGAGAAAAATAAATCCTAATGATAACTACCTAATGATTATGTACATATAAATAATCTACATTGTCAAAATAAGATGAATCCTCAACAATGAAAAAAGTTGGTAATCGATCTCAAAAGGGGTGCAGGTTTCTATCAATTCATGCATGTTGGTAAAGAATCCGAATAGCCCGTGTTTGTATGGCAAAAGTGATCTTCGTTTATTGCTCCCTTTTCTTGCTTTATTGTCACATAAAGCTTCTCATAAGTCGTTAATGTATTTTTGGGTTTTTCACCTTTCCTCTTTTTAATAATGATGTTTTCTACATTGGGCTTTATTGACGTTTTTGACTCTGAAGGATTCAATATAACAAAAGAATCCTTACGGTCACTGTTACTTCGAAGATCCAAATTTTGTCTAAATCTCCAGAGATTTGATGATCCTGTTGAGTTGCTTTTCTCGTAACACTCACTTGAAGCCTTCATTGTAATATTTTGCAATATCTCATTTTGAGTTTCTTTAGAAATACCACTCGATATTGATTGTGGACTTACAGAATTCTTAATAAAGATGTTCTTTAGAGGATGTCGAATATGTGAAGCATTGTTATTTATGGTGGGGAATAATTGAAGCGATTGGTCAAAAGTAGGCAGTAATGCTCTCATTTTTCCATTTTCAAATATGTCATCGGCAAATATATGCATTCCTTTGACATCGGTGCATGCAAAACTAAATTCTTGTTCTTCATTATTTTCTTCGTCGCTTTTTTGAATTTGTTGATTTGTGCTACAATGCGATTGAGAGTTATCTTGAGCGGGAGCAAAGACATCAAAATCTAATACAGTGTCATTGTTAATGTGTTTTTTTGTGCTACAATATGGATCAAGATTATCTTGGATGAAAGCAAAGTTATCAAAATCAAAAGAAGCATCGTCACTATTTGGTCATTTGTGCCACAACATGGATCAACTTTATCTTGAATAGGAGATAAGCAAGAAAAATCAAGGAAAGGGTGAGGTGTACAAAGGATTGATAGTGCTTGCACCCTTAACATCTCTATATTTGAGTTTGTCTTCTGCATTTTGTTTTAATAGAGAGATTGAGAAATGTGGTGAAGTAACTTTGTTATTGAAAGTGATTGTTAAATGAGAGATATTTATATATAAACAACAATTTTTATTGTATTTTGTTAGTTCAATGGAACACGGTTAGCTTGGATATTTAAGGAGGTAGTTACATGCGAAAGGTGTGAAGATTATTAAAAACTTGCTAATTTGTTTAAGTTATACCTTATATTTGTTTCGAAACAATTTTAGGCCAAATAAATTTATTTATTTATTTATTTCAATTAAGGAAATTATATTTGGATTTAAAACCGATTCCCCTCTTTTAGAAAATTATTTTTCTGTTATCATGTGTTAGCGGTGTTAAACTGCTTATGGGTAAGTGCAGCCGCTTCAGTTTTGCTTGTTAGTGGCTACTTATAAAGTTTGTTTGTCGATTATGATTTTCTTGTTGGTTACTAAATTAAAAATAATAAATTGAAATTGAAAAATTAAAATTAAACTTGGATGGAAACACTTTATATTTAAAATTCATGACATTGTCCTTACGTAAAAAAATATAATTTAAAAAACATTATAAAATTGAAATATATACTTAATTCTTCTTTAGGAGATAAAACATGTGGATGTATTGTTACAAAGTGTGCTCTAAACATTTTCATATTCTCTATTTATTTGTAAGATTTCCAAATAAATATAGATATAGTTTAAATAGAGAATGCATATTGGTCCTATTTATTTTCCTTCAGAGTGCAATAAAAATATTATTTAGTTGCTTAATGTTGATAGATCTATTTTCGATGATTACATATTATTTTATTTATAATTATTTAAATTTTAATATGAAAATTTGTTAAGGTAAAGACTATATATTATTCAAATAAATTGTAGATCTTTTATGTTGTAACATCTCTGAAATTGACAAGCAAGTTAATAACCATTTTATGTTTTTAGTAGAAAATTTTAAGACTTATTATAGAAAATTATTATATATTAACTGTATTAATACATTTTCATTTAAGATATGCATGTTAGTTCGTTTATAAAATGATATTATGCAAGTTTCTAGTAAGGCAAAGATCGAAAACACATTCACATATAGTTTGGGTTATGTTTTATTTTACTTTGCTCTTGGAGATGAGTGGGTTTGTACATAATAATATATTACAACAATCTCCCTATATCTCCGTATCTCATAAGTTTTCATTTTGAGTTCATTTCTTGCATGGAAAACATAAGATAAAACATTTTTCTTTTATTTTACTTTAACATTAATTTGTTTGGGAGTATAGAGAACACGGGGAAAGGAAGTCATTTAATGGGAAAGGGAGAAGAGGACTTTTCATTTATGTATGAAAGTTTATTATATAAAATATTTGTTATTTTTACCTGCTTTATTTTCCTATTTTGACCTCTAACTTTATAATCTACCATATTATTTTATTTGAAGCTTAAGAGATAAGTCCATATATTTTGTTTTTATGAGTCTTAAATTTAAATACCCTCCAAATATAATTTTACAATAAGTACACATTTTAATTGAAGAAGAAAAAAGTTATCATGTGGCATTGTTATATAATGTCCCTTAGAAAAATGTTTCTTCGATACGTAATAAACATGAAAACTATAAGATACTTATTTTCTAGATCCAAATCGTGATAGAAATTAATATTGCTTGTTTTGTCTTATTTATATTTAATTATTTAAGCGACCACTTTACGTACCTATTTAAACTTTCTTCACAGTGCTTTCTCTATTGACATGAAGAAAAAAAACTAATGTAAAAAGAACATGTAGATTCATAAGGAGTTCTAAATCTATTTTGTTGGAGGCTATATTATTCAATTTTCCGGTTAAGAAACAAGATAATAATAGAAAAAAGGCGTTAAAAACTCGTTTAAAACAATGATCTCATTTGAGGAAGTCACTTAATGGGATTCGTAATAAGGTTGTAAGGTCGAATATTTGTTATGGGCACCACATAAACTATTTAATTATATCATTTCATGTAGGAAATTGAAGTTGACGATTATTCTAATTGAAAATACAAAATATACTCTTAAAATGAACTTTTTCCATTTTAATGGGGTACAGAGGGAGTTAGATGAAATTAAAAATTAAAATTTATGCTCATGTTTCACGATTTGATCCATCATAACTGGAAATGAGAAAAATATATGTGTACCAAGGGTTACTCTTTAATAATACACATATGAGAATATGGATTCTATCATAAAAGATTTAATCATTCTCTCCTCATTGTCATAAGGGGAAGTACAAGCACTTGATTTTTATCAAGAGAAAAATAAATCCTAATGATAACTACCTAATGATTATGTACATATAAATTAATCTACATTGTCAAAATAAGATGAATCCTCAACAATGAAAAAAGTTGGTAATTCGATCTCAAAAGGGGTGCAGGTTTCTACTCAATTCATGCATGTTGGTAAAGAATCCGAATAGCCCGTGTTTGTATGGCAAAAGTGATCTTCGTTTATTGCTCCCTTTTCTTGCTTTATTTGTCACATAAAGCTTCTCATAAGCCGTTAATGTATTTTTGGGTTTTTCACCTTTCCTCTTTTTAATAATGATGTTTTCTACATTGGGCTTTATTGACGTTTTTGACTCTGAAGGATTCAATATAACAAAAGAATCCTTACGGTCACTGTTACTTCGAAGATCCAAATTTTGTCTAAATCTCCAGAGATTTGATGATCCTGTTGAGTTGCTTTTCTCGTAACACTCACTTGAAGCCTTCATTGTAATATTTTGCAATATCTCATTTTGAGTTTCTTTAGAAATACCACTCGATATTGATTGTGGACTTACAGAATTCTTAATAAAGATGTTCTTTAGAGGATGTCGAATATGTGAAGCATTGTTATTTATGGTGGGGAATAATTGAAGCGATTGGTCAAAAGTAGGCAGTAATGCTCTCATTTTTCCATTTTCAAATATGTCATCGGCAAATATATGCATTCCTTTGACATCGGTGCATGCAAAACTAAATTCTTGTTCTTCATTATTTTCTTCGTCGCTTTTTTGAATTTGTTGATTTGTGCTACAATGCGATTGAGAGTTATCTTGAGCGGGAGCAAAGACATCAAAATCTAATACAGTGTCATTGTTAATGTGTTTTTTTGTGCTACAATATGGATCAAGATTATCTTGGATGAAAGCAAAGTTATCAAAATCAAAAGAAGCATCGTCACCTATTTGGTCATTTGTGCCACAACATGGATCAACTTTATCTTGAATAGGAGATAAGCAAGAAAAATCAAGGAAAGGGTGAGGTGTACAAAGGATTGATAGTGCTTGCACCCTTAACATCTCTATATTTGAGTTTGTCTTCTGCATTTTGTTTTAATAGAGAGATTGAGAAATGTGGTGAAGTAACTTTGTTATTGAAAGTGATTGTTAAATGAGAGATATTTATATATAAACAACAATTTTTTATTGTATTTTGTTAGTTCAATGGAACACGGTTAGCTTGGATATTTAAGGAGGTAGTTACATGCGAAAGGTGTGAAGATTATTAAAAACTTGCTAATTTGTTTAAGTTATACCTTATATTTGTTTCGAAACAATTTTAGGCCAAATAAATTTATTTATTATTTTTTCAATTAAGGAAATTATATTTGGATTTAAAACCGATTCCCCTCTTTTAGAAAATTATTTTTCTGTTATCATGTGTTAGCGGTGTTAAACTGCTTATGGGTAAGTGCAGCCGCTTCAGTTTTGCTTGTTAGTGGCTACTTATAAAGTTTGTTTGTCGATTATGATTTTCTTGTTGGTTACTAAATTAAAAATAATAAATTGAAATTGAAAAATTAAAATTAAACTTGGATGGAAACACTTTATATTTAAAATTCATGACATTGTCCTTACGTAAAAAAATATAATTTAAAAAACATTATAAAATTGAAATATATACTTAATTCTTCTTTAGGAGATAAAACATGTGGATGTATTGTTACAAAGTGTGCTCTAAACATTTTCATATTCTCTATTTATTTGTAAGATTTCCAAATAAATATAGATATAGTTTAAATAGAGAATGCATATTGGTCCTATTTATTTTCCTTCAGAGTGCAATAAAAATATTATTTAGTTGCTTAATGTTGATAGATCTATTTTCGATGATTACATATTATTTTATTTATAATTATTTAAATTTTAATATGAAAATTTGTTAAGGTAAAGACTATATATTATTCAAATAAATTGTAGATCTTTTATGTTGTAACATCTCTGAAATTGACAAGCAAGTTAATAACCATTTTATGTTTTGTAGTAGAAAATTTTAAGACTTATTATAGAAAATTATTATATATTAACTGTATTAATACATTTTCATTTAAGATATGCATGTTAGTTCGTTTATAAAATGATATTATGCAAGTTTCTAGTAAGGCAAAGATCGAAAACACATTCACATATAGTTTGGGTTATGTTTTATTTTACTTTGCTCTTGGAGATGAGTGGGTTTGTACATAATAATATATTACAACAATCTCCCTATATCTCCGTATCTCATAAGTTTTCATTTTGAGTTCATTTCTTGCATGGAAAACATAAGATAAAACATTTTTCTTTTATTTTACTTTAACATTAATTTGTTTGGGAGTATAGAGAACACGGGGAAAGGAAGTCATTTAATGGGAAAGGGAGAAGAGGACTTTTCATTTATGTATGAAAGTTTATTATATAAAATATTTGTTATTTTTACCTGCTTTATTTTCCTATTTTGACCTCTAACTTTATAATCTACCATATTATTTTATTTGAAGCTTAAGAGATAAGTCCATATATTTTGTTTTTATGAGTCTTAAATTTAAATACCCTCCAAATATAATTTTACAATAAGTACACATTTTAATTGAAGAAGAAAAAAGTTATCATGTGGCATTGTTATATAATGTCCCTTAGAAAAATGTTTCTTCGATACGTAATAAACATGAAAACTATAAGATACTTATTTTCTAGATCCAAATCGTGATAGAAATTAATATTGCTTGTTTTGTCTTATTTATATTTAATTATTTAAGCGACCACTTTACGTACCTATTTAAACTTTCTTCACAGTGCTTTCTCTATTGACATGAAGAAAAAAAACTAATGTAAAAAGAACATGTAGAATTCATAAGGAGTTCTAAATCTATTTTGTTGGAGGCTATATTATTCAATTTTCCGGTTAAGAAACAAGATAATAATAGAAAAAAGGCGTTAAAAACTCGTTTAAAACAATGATCTCATTTGAGGAAGTCACTTAATGGGATTCGTAATAAGGTTGTAAGGTCGAATATTTGTTATGGGCACCACATAAACTATTTAATTATATCATTTCATGTAGGAAATTGAAGTTGACGATTATTCTAATTGAAAATACAAAATATACTCTTAAAATGAACTTTTTCCATTTTAATGGGGTACAGAGGGAGTTAGATGAAATTAAAAATTAAAATTTATGCTCATGTTTCACGATTTGATCCATCATAACTGGAAATGAGAAAAATATATGTGTACCAAGGGTTACTCTTTAATAATACACATATGAGAATATGGATTCTATCATAAAAGATTTAATCATTCTCTCCTCATTGTCATAAGGGGAAGTACAAGCACTTGATTTTTATCAAGAGAAAAATAAATCCTAATGATAACTACCTAATGATTATGTACATATAAATTAATCTACATTGTCAAAATAAGATGAATCCTCAACAATGAAAAAAGTTGGTAATTCGATCTCAAAAGGGGTGCAGGTTTCTACTCAATTCATGCATGTTGGTAAAGAATCCGAATAGCCCGTGTTTGTATGGCAAAAGTGATCTTCGTTTATTGCTCCCTTTTCTTGCTTTATTTGTCACATAAAGCTTCTCATAAGCCGTTAATGTATTTTGGGTTTTTCACCTTTCCTCTTTTTAATAATGATGTTTTCTACATTGGGCTTTATTGACGTTTTTGACTCTGAAGGATTCAATATAACAAAAGAATCCTTATGGTCACTGTTACTTCGAAGATCCAAATTTTGTCTAAATCTCCAGAGATTTGATGATCCTGTTGAGTTGCTTTTCTCGTAACACTCACTTGAAGCCTTCATTGTAATATTTTGCAATATCTCATTTTGAGTTTCTTTAGAAATACCACTCGATATTGATTGTGGACTTAAAGAATTCTTAATAAAGATGTTCTTTAGAGGATGTCGAATATGTGAAGCATTGTTATTTATGGTGGGGAATAATTGAAGCGATTGGTCAAAAGTAGGCAGTAATGCTCTCATTTTTCCATTTTCAAATATGTCATCGGCAAATATATGCATTCCTTTGACATCGGTGCATGCAAAACTAAATTCTTGTTCTTCATTATTTTCTTCGTCGCTTTTTTGAATTTGTTGATTTGTGCTACAATGCGATTGAGAGTTATCTTGAGCGGGAGCAAAGACATCAAAATCTAATACAGTGTCGTTGTTTATGTGTTTTTTTGTGCTACAATATGGATCAAGATTATCTTGGATGAAAGCAAAGTTATCAAAATCAAAAGAAGCATCGTCACTTATTTGGTCATTTGTGCCACAACATGGATCAACTTTATCTTGAATAGGAGATAAGCAAGAAAAATCAAGGAAAGGGTGAGGTGTACAAAGGATTGATAGTGCTTGCACCCTTAACATCTCTATATTTGAGTTTGTTTCTGCATTTTGTTTTAATAGAGAGATTGAGAAATGTGGTGAAGTAACTTTGTTATTGAAAGTGATTGTTAAATGAGAGATATTTATATATAAACACCAAATTTTTATTGTATTTTGTTAGTTCAATGGAACACGGTTAGCTTGGATATTTAAGGAGGTAGTTACATGCGGAAGGTGTGAAGATTATTAAAAACTTGCTAATTTGTTTAAGTTATACCTTATATTTGTTTCGAAACAATTTTAGGCCAAATAAATTTATTTTTTATTTTTTCAATTAAGGAAATTATATTTGGATTTAAAACCGATTCCCCTCTTTTAGAAAATTATTTTTCTGTTATCATGTGTTAGCGGTGTTAAACTGCTTATGGGTAAGTGCAGCCGCTTCAGTTTTGCTTGTTAGTGGCTACTTATAAAGTTTGTTTGTCGATTATGATTTTCTTGTTGGTTACTAAATTAAAAATAATAAAATGAAATTGAAAAATTAAAATTAAACTTGGATGGAAACACTTTATATTTAAAATTCATGACATTGTCCTTACGTAAAAAAATATAATTTAAAAAACATTATAAAATTGAAATATATACTTAATTCTTCTTTAGGAGATAAAACATGTGGATGTATTGTTACAAAGTGTGCTCTAAACATTTTCATATTCTCTATTTATTTGTAAAATTTCCAAATAAATATAGATATAGTTTAAATAGAGAATGCATATTGGTCCTATTTATTTTCCTTCAGAGTGCAATAAAAAATTATTTAGTTGCTTAATGTTGATAGATCTATTTTCGATGATTACATATTATTTTATTTATAATTATTTAAATTTTAATATGAAAAATTGTTAAGGTAAAGACTATATATTATTCAAATAAATTGTAGATATTTTATGTTGTAACATCTCTGAATTTGACAAGCAAGTTAATAACCATTTTATGTTTTGTAGTAGAAAATTTTAAGACTTATTATAGAAAATTATTATATATTAACTGTATTAATACATTTTCATTTAAGATATGCATGTTAGTTCGTTTATAAAATGATATTATGCAAGTTTCTAGTAAGGCAAAGATCGAAAACACATTCACATATAGTTTGGGTTATGTTTTATTTTACTTTGCTCTTGGAGATGAGTGGGTTTGTACATAATAATATATTACAACAATCTCCCTATATCTCCGTATCTCATAAGTTTTCATTTTGAGTTCATTTCTTGCATGGAAAACATAAGATAAAACATTTTTCTTTTATTTTACTTTAACATTAATTTGTTTGGGAGTATAGAGAACACGGGGAAAGGAAGTCATTTAATGGGAAAGGGAGAAGAGGACTTTTCATTTATGTATGAAAGTTTATTATATAAAATATTTGTTATTTTTACCTGCTTTATTTTCCTATTTTGACCTCTAACTTTATAATCTACCATATTATTTTATTTGAAGCTTAAGAGATAAGTCCATATATTTTGTTTTTATGAGTCTTAAATTTAAATACCCTCCAAATATAATTTTACAATAAGTACACATTTTAATTGAAGAAGAAAAAAGTTATCATGTGGCATTGTTATATAATGTCCCTTAGAAAAATGTTTCTTCGATACGTAATAAACATGAAAACTATAAGATACTTATTTTCTAGATCCAAATCGTGATAGAAATTAATATTGCTTGTTTTGTCTTATTTATATTTAATTATTTAAGCGACCACTTTACGTACCTATTTAAACTTTCTTCACAGTGCTTTCTCTATTGACATGAAGAAAAAAAACTAATGTAAAAAGAACATGTAGAATTCATAAGGAGTTCTAAATCTATTTTGTTGGAGGCTATATTATTCAATTTTCCGGTTAAGAAACAAGATAATAATAGAAAAAAGGCGTTAAAAACTCGTTTAAAACAATGATCTCATTTGAGGAAGTCACTTAATGGGATTCGTAATAAGGTTGTAAGGTCGAATATTTGTTATGGGCACCACATAAACTATTTAATTATATCATTTCATGTAGGAAATTGAAGTTGACGATTATTCTAATTGAAAATACAAAATATACTCTTAAAATGAACTTTTTCCATTTTAATGGGGTACAGAGGGAGTTAGATGAAATTAAAAATTAAAATTTATGCTCATGTTTCACGATTTGATCCATCATAACTGGAAATGAGAAAAATATATGTGTACCAAGGGTTACTCTTTAATAATACACATATGAGAATATGGATTCTATCATAAAAGATTTAATCATTCTCTCCTCATTGTCATAAGGGGAAGTACAAGCACTTGATTTTTATCAAGAGAAAAATAAATCCTAATGATAACTACCTAATGATTATGTACATATAAATTAATCTACATTGTCAAAATAAGATGAATCCTCAACAATGAAAAAAGTTGGTAATTCGATCTCAAAAGGGGTGCAGGTTTCTACTCAATTCATGCATGTTGGTAAAGAATCCGAATAGCCCGTGTTTGTATGGCAAAAGTGATCTTCGTTTATTGCTCCCTTTTCTTGCTTTATTTGTCACATAAAGCTTCTCATAAGCCGTTAATGTATTTTTGGGTTTTTCACCTTTCCTCTTTTTAATAATGATGTTTTCTACATTGGGCTTTATTGACGTTTTTGACTCTGAAGGATTCAATATAACAAAAGAATCCTTACGGTCACTGTTACTTCGAAGATCCAAATTTTGTCTAAATCTCCAGAGATTTGATGATCCTGTTGAGTTGCTTTTCTCGTAACACTCACTTGAAGCCTTCATTGTAATATTTTGCAATATCTCATTTTGAGTTTCTTTAGAAATACCACTCGATATTGATTGTGGACTTACAGAATTCTTAATAAAGATGTTCTTTAGAGGATGTCGAATATGTGAAGCATTGTTATTTATGGTGGGGAATAATTGAAGCGATTGGTCAAAAGTAGGCAGTAATGCTCTCATTTTTCCATTTTCAAATATGTCATCGGCAAATATATGCATTCCTTTGACATCGGTGCATGCAAAACTAAATTCTTGTTCTTCATTATTTTCTTCGTCGCTTTTTTGAATTTGTTGATTTGTGCTACAATGCGATTGAGAGTTATCTTGAGCGGGAGCAAAGACATCAAAATCTAATACAGTGTCATTGTTAATGTGTTTTTTTGTGCTACAATATGGATCAAGATTATCTTGGATGAAAGCAAAGTTATCAAAATCAAAAGAAGCATCGTCACCTATTTGGTCATTTGTGCCACAACATGGATCAACTTTATCTTGAATAGGAGATAAGCAAGAAAAATCAAGGAAAGGGTGAGGTGTACAAAGGATTGATAGTGCTTGCACCCTTAACATCTCTATATTTGAGTTTGTCTTCTGCATTTTGTTTTAATAGAGAGATTGAGAAATGTGGTGAAGTAACTTTGTTATTGAAAGTGATTGTTAAATGAGAGATATTTATATATAAACAACAATTTTTTATTGTATTTTGTTAGTTCAATGGAACACGGTTAGCTTGGATATTTAAGGAGGTAGTTACATGCGAAAGGTGTGAAGATTATTAAAAACTTGCTAATTTGTTTAAGTTATACCTTATATTTGTTTCGAAACAATTTTAGGCCAAATAAATTTATTTATTTATTTATTTCAATTAAGGAAATTATATTTGGATTTAAAACCGATTCCCCTCTTTTAGAAAAAAAAATTCTGTTATCATGTGTTAGCGGTGTTAAACTGCTTATGGGTAAGTGCAGCCGCTTCAGTTTTGCTTGTTAGTGGCTACTTATAAAGTTTGTTTGTCGATTATGATTTTCTTGTTGGTTACTAAATTAAAAATAATAAATTGAAATTGAAAAATTAAAATTAAACTTGGATGGAAACACTTTATATTTAAAATTCATGACATTGTCCTTACGTAAAAAAATATAATTTAAAAAACATTATAAAATTGAAATATATACTTAATTCTTCTTTAGGAGATAAAACATGTGGATGTATTGTTACAAAGTGTGCTCTAAACATTTTCATATTCTCTATTTATTTGTAAGATTTCCAAATAAATATAGATATAGTTTAAATAGAGAATGCATATTGGTCCTATTTATTTTCCTTCAGAGTGCAATAAAAATATTATTTAGTTGCTTAATGTTGATAGATCTATTTTCGATGATTACATATTATTTTATTTATAATTATTTAAATTTTAATATGAAAATTTGTTAAGGTAAAGACTATATATTATTCAAATAAATTGTAGATCTTTTATGTTGTAACATCTCTGAAATTGACAAGCAAGTTAATAACCATTTTATGTTTTGTAGTAGAAAATTTTAAGACTTATTATAGAAAATTATTATATATTAACTGTATTAATACATTTTCATTTAAGATATGCATGTTAGTTCGTTTATAAAATGATATTATGCAAGTTTCTAGTAAGGCAAAGATCGAAAACACATTCACATATAGTTTGGGTTATGTTTTATTTTACTTTGCTCTTGGAGATGAGTGGGTTTGTACATAATAATATATTACAACAATCTCCCTATATCTCCGTATCTCATAAGTTTTCATTTTGAGTTCATTTCTTGCATGGAAAACATAAGATAAAACATTTTTCTTTTATTTTACTTTAACATTAATTTGTTTGGGAGTATAGAGAACACGGGGAAAGGAAGTCATTTAATGGGAAAGGGAGAAGAGGACTTTTCATTTATGTATGAAAGTTTATTATATAAAATATTTGTTATTTTTACCTGCTTTATTTTCCTATTTTGACCTCTAACTTTATAATCTACCATATTATTTTATTTGAAGCTTAAGAGATAAGTCCATATATTTTGTTTTTATGAGTCTTAAATTTAAATACCCTCCAAATATAATTTTACAATAAGTACACATTTTAATTGAAGAAGAAAAAAGTTATCATGTGGCATTGTTATATAATGTCCCTTAGAAAAATGTTTCTTCGATACGTAATAAACATGAAAACTATAAGATACTTATTTTCTAGATCCAAATCGTGATAGAAATTAATATTGCTTGTTTTGTCTTATTTATATTTAATTATTTAAGCGACCACTTTACGTACCTATTTAAACTTTCTTCACAGTGCTTTCTCTATTGACATGAAGAAAAAAAACTAATGTAAAAAGAACATGTAGAATTCATAAGGAGTTCTAAATCTATTTTGTTGGAGGCTATATTATTCAATTTTCCGGTTAAGAAACAAGATAATAATAGAAAAAAGGCGTTAAAAACTCGTTTAAAACAATGATCTCATTTGAGGAAGTCACTTAATGGGATTCGTAATAAGGTTGTAAGGTCGAATATTTGTTATGGGCACCACATAAACTATTTAATTATATCATTTCATGTAGGAAATTGAAGTTGACGATTATTCTAATTGAAAATACAAAATATACTCTTAAAATGAACTTTTTCCATTTTAATGGGGTACAGAGGGAGTTAGATGAAATTAAAAATTAAAATTTATGCTCATGTTTCACGATTTGATCCATCATAACTGGAAATGAGAAAAATATATGTGTACCAAGGGTTACTCTTTAATAATACACATATGAGAATATGGATTCTATCATAAAAGATTTAATCATTCTCTCCTCATTGTCATAAGGGGAAGTACAAGCACTTGATTTTTATCAAGAGAAAAATAAATCCTAATGATAACTACCTAATGATTATGTACATATAAATTAATCTACATTGTCAAAATAAGATGAATCCTCAACAATGAAAAAAGTTGGTAATTCGATCTCAAAAGGGGTGCAGGTTTCTACTCAATTCATGCATGTTGGTAAAGAATCCGAATAGCCCGTGTTTGTATGGCAAAAGTGATCTTCGTTTATTGCTCCCTTTTCTTGCTTTATTTGTCACATAAAGCTTCTCATAAGCCGTTAATGTATTTTTGGGTTTTTCACCTTTCCTCTTTTTAATAATGATGTTTTCTACATTGGGCTTTATTGACGTTTTTGACTCTGAAGGATTCAATATAACAAAAGAATCCTTACGGTCACTGTTACTTCGAAGATCCAAATTTTGTCTAAATCTCCAGAGATTTGATGATCCTGTTGAGTTGCTTTTCTCGTAACACTCACTTGAAGCCTTCATTGTAATATTTTGCAATATCTCATTTTGAGTTTCTTTAGAAATACCACTCGATATTGATTGTGGACTTACAGAATTCTTAATAAAGATGTTCTTTAGAGGATGTCGAATATGTGAAGCATTGTTATTTATGGTGGGGAATAATTGAAGCGATTGGTCAAAAGTAGGCAGTAATGCTCTCATTTTTCCATTTTCAAATATGTCATCGGCAAATATATGCATTCCTTTGACATCGGTGCATGCAAAACTAAATTCTTGTTCTTCATTATTTTCTTCGTCGCTTTTTTGAATTTGTTGATTTGTGCTACAATGCGATTGAGAGTTATCTTGAGCGGGAGCAAAGACATCAAAATCTAATACAGTGTCATTGTTAATGTGTTTTTTTGTGCTACAATATGGATCAAGATTATCTTGGATGAAAGCAAAGTTATCAAAATCAAAAGAAGCATCGTCACTTATTTGGTCATTTGTGCCACAACATGGATCAACTTTATCTTGAATAGGAGATAAGCAAGAAAAATCAAGGAAAGGGTGAGGTGTACAAAGGATTGATAGTGCTTGCACCCTTAACATCTCTATATTTGAGTTTGTCTTCTGCATTTTGTTTTAATAGAGAGATTGAGAAATGTGGTGAAGTAACTTTGTTATTGAAAGTGATTGTTAAATGAGAGATATTTATATATAAACAACAATTTTTTATTGTATTTTGTTAGTTCAATGGAACACGGTTAGCTTGGATATTTAAGGAGGTAGTTACATGCGAAAGGTGTGAAGATTATTAAAAACTTGCTAATTTGTTTAAGTTATACCTTATATTTGTTTCGAAACAATTTTAGGCCAAATAAATTTATTTATTTATTTATTTCAATTAAGGAAATTATATTTGGATTTAAAACCGATTCCCCTCTTTTAGAAAAAAAAATTCTGTTATCATGTGTTAGCGGTGTTAAACTGCTTATGGGTAAGTGCAGCCGCTTCAGTTTTGCTTGTTAGTGGCTACTTATAAAGTTTGTTTGTCGATTATGATTTCTTGTTGGTTACTAAATTAAAAATAATAAATTGAAATTGAAAAATTAAAATTAAACTTGGATGGAAACACTTTATATTTAAAATTCATGACATTGTCCTTACGTAAAAAAATATAATTTAAAAAACATTATAAAATTGAAATATATACTTAATTCTTCTTTAGGAGATAAAACATGTGGATGTATTGTTACAAAGTGTGCTCTAAACATTTTCATATTCTCTATTTATTTGTAAGATTTCCAAATAAATATAGATATAGTTTAAATAGAGAATGCATATTGGTCCTATTTATTTTCCTTCAGAGTGCAATAAAAATATTATTTAGTTGCTTAATGTTGATAGATCTATTTTCGATGATTACATATTATTTTATTTATAATTATTTAAATTTTAATATGAAAATTTGTTAAGGTAAAGACTATATATTATTCAAATAAATTGTAGATCTTTTATGTTGTAACATCTCTGAAATTGACAAGCAAGTTAATAACCATTTTATGTTTTGTAGTAGAAAATTTTAAGACTTATTATAGAAAATTATTATATATTAACTGTATTAATACATTTTCATTTAAGATATGCATGTTAGTTCGTTTATAAAATGATATTATGCAAGTTTCTAGTAAGGCAAAGATCGAAAACACATTCACATATAGTTTGGGTTATGTTTTATTTTACTTTGCTCTTGGAGATGAGTGGGTTTGTACATAATAATATATTACAACAATCTCCCTATATCTCCGTATCTCATAAGTTTTCATTTTGAGTTCATTTCTTGCATGGAAAACATAAGATAAAACATTTTTCTTTTATTTTACTTTAACATTAATTTGTTTGGGAGTATAGAGAACACGGGGAAAGGAAGTCATTTAATGGGAAAGGGAGAAGAGGAGTTTTCATTTATGTATGAAAGTTTATTATATAAAATATTTGTTATTTTTACCTGCTTTATTTTCCTATTTTGACCTCTAACTTTATAATCTACCATATTATTTTATTTGAAGCTTAAGAGATAAGTCCATATATTTTGTTTTTATGAGTCTTAAATTTAAATACCCTCCAAATATAATTTTACAATAAGTACACATTTTAATTGAAGAAGAAAAAAGTTATCATGTGGCATTGTTATATAATGTCCCTTAGAAAAATGTTTCTTCGATACGTAATAAACATGAAAACTATAAGATACTTATTTTCTAAATCCAAATCGTGATAGAAATTAATATTGCTTGTTTTGTCTTATTTATATTTAATTATTTAAGCGACCACTTTACGTACCTATTTAAACTTTCTTCACAGTGCTTTCTCTATTGACATGAAGAAAAAAAACTAATGTAAAAAGAACATGTAGAATTCATAAGGAGTTCTAAATCTATTTTGTTGGAGGCTATATTATTCAATTTTCCAGTTAAGAAACAAGATAATAATAGAAAAAAGGCGTTAAAAACTCGTTTAAAACAATGATCTCATTTGAGGAAGTCACTTAATGGGATTCGTAATAAGGTTGTAAGGTCGAATATTTGTTATGGGCACCACATAAACTATTTAATTATATCATTTCATGTAGGAAATTGAAGTTGACGATTATTCTAATTGAAAATACAAAATATACTCTTAAAATGAACTTTTTCCATTTTAATGGGGTACAGAGGGAGTTAGATGAAATTAAAAATTAAAATTTATGCTCATGTTTCACGATTTGATCCATCATAACTGGAAATGAGAAAAATATATGTGTACCAAGGGTTACTCTTTAATAATACACATATGAGAATATGGATTCTATCATAAAAGATTTAATCATTCTCTCCTCATTGTCATAAGGGGAAGTACAAGCACTTGATTTTTATCAAGAGAAAAATAAATCCTAATGATAACTACCTAATGATTATGTACATATAAATTAATCTACATTGTCAAAATAAGATGAATCCTCAACAATGAAAAAAGTTGGTAATTCGATCTCAAAAGGGGTGCAGGTTTCTACTCAATTCATGCATGTTGGTAAAGAATCCGAATAGCCCGTGTTTGTATGGCAAAAGTGATCTTTGTAACACCCTTCTAAAATACCCCAAATATTTAATTAAAATAGCAATATATCAATCAGAGTAATTATGCAATTAAGGGTGTCACACAATCATTTCACACCATTCACCAAATAACTGTCATGCTCTTTTATTAATTCAAAACATAAAGCATTTGCACAATACGCAGCGGATAGAAATCAAATCAATCATGCAAAACATGTAGCCTATTACATGTAAACTGGGTCACAACCAACAATAAAACACTTAAAACATCCCATCCCGATGTTACATCTACCAGAGCATGACCCACTAAGGAACTACACTAGACCTCAAGCACTAGCTCCTACTCAATCACTGCTCGTTACCTGAAAAATAGTTGTAAGGGTGAGTTCCTCAATCAATATAATAAGCATTATAAAATATCATGAAATGCTAAGTAATTTAACACATATCATCACCCTAATCAGATCACACATATTCAGCAACAACAATATCAACTCATAATCATCATCATCATCATACTCAAACTCAACACAACCATAAAACATACGTATAATATTGGAATACATCCATTCATATTATACGCCATACATACATGCATACATTATGCAATGAGACTCCATGCATGCGGTACCGACTATTCATGAACATATAGTTCAACCTCACCGATCAAATCCAAATACGGCTACCAAGCTCACTAGTCCCACTCATTTGAGACCTAGTGACTCACTCACTAATTCCTCACCATGGGAATTAGCTACCACCCCAAGGGCTATGATATGCACGCTAATCACCTAGCATGCAAACATCAACAATCATCCACAATGATTCACTCACTAATTCCTCACCATGGGAATTAGCTACCACCATAAAGGCCACAATATGCAAGCTAAATCACTTAGTCATGCAAACATCAACAATCATCCACAATGGACATATGCTCACACTCTAAGCCATAAACAGTCCATTCATAATTTCATACATGATAGATACATTCACCACATTATGCATATCATCATACATCATCACATATTCACCACATAATCATATCATGTCATACCACATAATCAATCACAGCATTAGCACACCCTACTAATACCTATACTACTCAAACCAACGGGAAATGATCCCTACTCTATCATACATCAGCTAAATTACATTACTCAGCTGAACAACCAAAAACTGCACAACAACAGCACAGAAAAATCACAATCCTGCCCATACGCGTATTGCCTAGTCTCATACGCGTATGGCCCAATTCTCAGCCAATCCTATACGCGTACCACCTATCTCATACGCGTATGCTACGCGTACCACTTCCCCATACGCGTACCAACAGAGACCAAACCACGTTCAAAACATCATCTTCCTCATCCATACGCGTAATGCCTAGTGCCATACGCGTACCAGACCATCTCATACGCGTATTGCCTAGTGCCATACGCGTATGACCAGAAACCAGATTTCCAGATCTGCAATGGGTTTTCTCTGCTACGAGATTCCCCCAATTCCAACCTTCCACAGTCCAATTTTACACAATAATCGTTCATATCATCTAACACGAATCATACCCTATTCAATTTCACAAATGCTAACATTTTACATCTAATTCCTACGAATTCCCTTCAATTATAATCCAATTTTCGTTCATCCAATATGTCACAATTTCATCATGCATCATTCTAATCAGAGTCAAATCCATGGTTTATCACTACCCACTACATGTTATCCCATAATACCCATTAATCGACGATAAACCCCCCTTACCTGAGTTAATCCGGCGAATCTTTAAGCTTCAAGCTTTTCTCTTCTCCAACCTTCTTCTTCTTGCTCTGTCTCTTTGCCCTTTTCCTCTTTTCAGCCGCTTCTCTGCTTTTCACGTAAAACCCTTTCTTTACCAAAAATGGACTTTTTTTCTTATTTCCAACTTATATATTTTCCAATAATTATTATTCCAATAATAATAATAATAATAATAATCCAATAATTCCAATTATTTAATTAAATTAATAAATATAATATTAACTTAAATTAAATAATTATCTTATTTTTATCGGGGTGTTACAACTCTCCCCCCCTAAAAGAGTTTTCGTCCTCGAAAACATACCTCAAGCGAATAACTCTGGATAAGACTCCTTCATCTGGCTCTCAAGTTCCCAAGTCACATTACCACCTGCTGGTCCTCCCCAAGCTACCTTCACCAAAGCAATCTCTTTACCCCGCAACTGCTTCAACTCTCGATCCTCAATCCTCATAGGTGATGTTTCAACAGTCAGGTTATCTCTCACCTGGACATCATCTACTTGGACCACATGCGACGGATCATGAATGTACCTCCTCAACTGAGACACATGAAAAACCTCATGCAAATTCGCAAGTGACGGCGGTAAAGCGATACGATAGGCTACCTCTCCTATCCTCTCCAAAATCTGATAAGGACCAATAAATCGAGGTGTCAACTTCTTCGACTTCAAAGCTCGACCAACCCCAGTTATCGGAGTAACACGAAGAAACACATGATCTCCCTCTTGAAACTCAAGTGACTTCCTCCTCTTGTCGTGATAACACTTCTGACGACTCTGAGCAATCCTCATTTTCTCCTGAATCATCTTAATCTTTTCCGTAGTCTGTTGAACAATCTCCGGTCCAACCACAGCACTCTCACCGGACTCATACCAACATAAAGGTGTCCGACATCTCCTACCATACAAAGCTTCAAACGGTGCCATACCAATGCTCGAATGAAAACTATTGTTGTAGGTAAACTCAATCAAAGGTAAATAACAATCCCAAGCACCTCCTTTTTCCAAAACACAAGCCCTCAACAGATCCTCTAGTGACTGAATCGTCCTCTCGGTCTGACCATCAGTCTGCGGATGATATGCAGAACTCAATCTCAGCTTAGTTCCCAAAGCCCTCTGCAAACCTTCCCAGAACTTCGATGTAAATCTAGGATCTCTGTCCGAAACAATACTCGACGGAATACCATGCAAACTTACAATCTTCTCAATATACAACTCAGCTAATCTCTCTAACGGATAATCCATTCTGATCGGAATGAAATGAGCCGATTTTGTCAATCTGTCAACAATCACCCAAATAGCTTCAAAGTTCTTAATCGTCCTCGGTAAACCAGAAACAAAATCCATACTGATACTGTCCCACTTCCACTCTGGAATAGCCAACGGTTGCATTAGCCCAGACGGCTTCTGATGCTCAATCTTTGACTTCTGACAAGTCAAACAAGAATAAACAAAACTCGCAATTTCTCTTTTCATTCCCGGCCACCAAAATAACTTTTTCAAATCATGATACATCTTCGTAGCTCCAGGATGAATACTCAGGCCACTACGATGTCCTTCCTCAAGAATACTCTTCTTAAGTTCGGTAACATCCGGAATACACACCCGATTACCAAATTTCAAAACACCATTCTCATCAACTCTGAATTCACCACCTTGACCTTGATTCACTAGAGTCAACTTATCAACCAAAAGCACATCGGATTTCTGACCCTCTCTAATCTCATCTAGAATACTACTTGTTAACTTCAACATTCCCAATTTAACACTATTGTGAGTACTCTCACACACCAAACTCAAGTCTCTAAACTGCTCAATTAAATCCAATTCCTTAACCATTAACATAGACATATGCAATGATTTCCGACTCAAGGCATCAGCCACTACGTTTGCTTTACCCGGATGGTAATTCAAACCAAAGTCATAATCTTTCAGAAACTCTAACCATCTCCTCTGTCTCATATTCAGCTCTTTCTGATCAAACAAACACTTTAAACTTTTATGGTCACTGAAAACCTCAAATCTTGACCCGTACAAATAATGCCTCCATAACTTCAGAACAAAAACCACAGCTGCCAACTCTAAATCGTGTGTCGGATAGTTCCTCTCATGAACCCTCAATTGTCTCGAAGCATAAGCTATAACCTGCTTGTTCTGCATCAACACACCACCTAAACCCAACAATGAAGCATCACAGTAAACCTCAAATAATTCCGACGGACTTGGTAATATCATAATAGGAGCAGTAGTTAACCTCCTCTTTAACTCTCGGAAACCTTCTTCACATTTTGAGTCCCAAACAAACGCTTGCCCCTTTCTAGTCAACATCGTCAACGATAACGCCAACTTAGAAAATCCCTCAATGAACTTCCTATAATAACCAGCCAAACCAAGGAAACTTCGAATCTCAGCAACAGACTTCGGAGCTTCCCACTGAGATACCGCTTCTATCTTAGAAGGATCAACAGCAACACCACCTCTTAAAATCACATGACCAGGAAACTAACTTCTTCTAACCAACCACACCGGTGCACCCCACGGTGACACACTCGGACGAATAAATTTCTTATCCAACAGATCTTCCAACCGACTCTTCAATTCAGTTAACTCAACAGCAGACATACGGTACGGAGCCATCGACACCGGCCTAGTACCAGGTGCCAAATCAATCGAGAACTCAACTTCACGCTCTGGCGGTAATTTGTTCACTTCTTCAGGAAACACATCAGGAAAATCACACACCACGGCTAGATCGCAATTCACCAGTTTGTCTTTAGCCTCCAAGGTCGCTAACAGCATAAACAACTCTGCCCCATCTGCTACTTCCTCATTCACCTGCCTTGCTGATAGAAACAAACTCTTTCCTTCCTCAATCTCAGGAAAGATCACCGTCTTATCAAAACAGTTGATATAAACTCGGTTAAACACCAACCAGTTCATACCCAGGATAACATCAACCTGCACTAGTGGAAGACACACGAGGTCCATCCCAAAGTCTCTACCAAAAATACTCAAAGGACAATTCAAACAAACTGAAGTAGTAGTCACTGAACCCTTCGCAGGAGTATCAATCACCATACTACCATGCATCTCAGATATCTCTAACTTAAGTTTCACAGCACAATCCAAAGATATAAAGGAATGAGTCGCACCAGTGTCAATAATAGCTACAAGAGAAAAGCCATTAATATAACACGTACCTCGGATCAAACGATCATCTGCAGAAGTCTCAGAACCCGATAAAGCAAAGACCTTGCCTTCCGACTGATTCTCTTTCTTCGGCTTAGGACACTGTGGACTGATATGACCCACCTCTCCACAGTTGAAACAAGTCACAGTCTTCGACCGGCACTCTGCGGCCAAGTGACCACCCTTGCCACACTTAAAACACTTCTTCTCATTACTGGTACACTCATGGACACGATGTCCAGCCTGACCACATCTGTAACACTTAGCAGGGGCACTAGAGTCTCCCCCACTAGGCCTCTTCATCCCACTCTGTCTCTGAAAACCTTTGCCAGCTGCATACGGTTTTCCACGATCATTCTGATTCTTGCCTTTCCTATCAACCCTCTGCTGATAGCTCTCCGCTCTGGCCTTGGTATCCTGTTCAAAAATCCTGCAACAGTCAACCAAATCAGAAAACACTCTGATCCGCTGATATCCAATAGCCTGCTTGATCTCGGGACGTAACCCGTTCTCAAACTTCACACACTTTGAAAATTCCCCAGTAGCCTCGTTATAGGGAGTGTAATACTTCGACAGCTCTGTGAACTTAGCAGCATACTCAGTAACAGACCGGTTGCCCTGCTTCAATTCTAAGAACTCTATCTCTTTCTTTCCTCTGACATCCTCTGGAAAGTACTTCCTCAGGAATCTCTCTCTGAACACCGCCCAAGTGATCTCAGTACTTCCAGCAGCTTCCAACTCAGTGCGGGTAGCAACCCACCAATCATCTGCTTCCTCTGACAGCATATGCGTACCGAACCTGACCTTCTGGTTATCGGCACACTCAGTCACTCGGAAGATCCTCTCAATCTCCTTCAACCACTTCTGAGCACCATCTGGATCGTATGCTCCCTTGAACATTGGAGGATTGTTCTTCTGGAACTCACTCAGTTGACGAGCAGCTCCCATTCCCACAACATTCGGATTCCCTCCAAGTACTCCAGCTAGCATACCCAGAGCCTCAGCAATCGCAGCATCGTCTCTACCTCTTCCAGCCATCTCTATTCTGAAAACCCAACAAGCTAAACAATAAGTACTGATAGGGTTACACAACACCTATCCCGTACAGGGGAAACAGAATAATTACGACTCGACTCGACCGACTATGCTCTGATACCACTAATGTAACACCCTTCTAAAATACCCCAAATATTTAATTAAAATAGCAATATATCAATCAGAGTAATTATGCAATTAAGGGTGTCACACAATCATTTCACACCATTCACCAAATAACTGTCATGCTCTTTTATTAATTCAAAACATAAAGCATTTGCACAATACGCAGCGGATAGAAATCAAATCAATCATGCAAAACATGTAGCCTATTACATGTAAACTGGGTCACAACCAACAATAAAACATTTAAAACATCCCATCCCGATGTTACATCTACCAGAGCATGACCCACTAAGGAACTACACTAGACCTCAAGAACTAGCTCCTACTCAATCACTGCTCGTTACCTGAAAAATAGTTGTAAGGGTGAGTTCCTCAATCAATATAATAAGCATTATAAAATATCATGAAATGCTAAGTAATTTAACACATATCATCACCCTAATCAGATCACACATATTCAGCAACGACAATATCAACTCATAATCATCATCATCATCATCCTCAAACTCAACACAACCATAAAACATACGTATAATATTGGAATACATCCATTCATATTATACGCCATACATACATGCATACATTATGCAATGAGACTCCATGCATGCGGTACCGACTATTCGTGAACATATAGTTCAACCTCACCGATCAAATCCAAATACGGCTACCAAGCTCACTAGTCCCACTCATTTGAGACCTAGTGACTCACTCACTAATTCCTCACCATGGGAATTAGCTACCACCCAAGGGCTATGATATGCACGCTAATCACCTAGCATGCAAACATCAACAATCATCCACAATGATTCACTCACTAATTCCTCACCATGGGAATTAGCTACCACCATAAAGGCCACAATATGCAAGCTAAATCACTTAGTCATGCAAACATCAACAATCATCCACAATGGACATATGCTCACACTCTAAGCCATAAACAGTCCATTCATAATTTCATACATGATAGATACATTCACCACATTATGCATATCATCATACATCATCACATATTCACCACATAATCATATCATGTCATACCACATAATCAATCACAGCATTAGCACACCCTACTAATACCTATACTACTCAAACCAACGGGAAATGATCCCTACTCTATCATACATCAGCTAAATTACATTACTCAGCTGAACAACCAAAAACTGCACAACAACAGCACAGAAAAATCACAATCCTGCCCATACGCGTATTGCCTAGTCTCATACGCGTATGGCCCAATTCTCAGCCAATCCCATACGCGTACCACCTATCTCATACGCGTATGCTACGCGTACCACTTCCCCATACGCGTACCAACAGAGACCAAACCACGTTCAAAACATCATCTTCCTCATCCATACGCGTAATGCCTAGTGCCATACGCGTACCAGACCATCTCATACGCGTATTGCCTAGTGCCATACGCGTATGACCAGAAACCAGATTTCTAGATCTGCAATGGGTTTTCTCTGCTACGAGATTCCCCCAATTCCAACCTTCCACAGTCCAATTTTACACAATAATCGTTCATATCATCTAACACGAATCATACCCTATTCGATTTCACAAATGCTAACATTTTACATCTAACTTCCTACGAATTCCCTTCAATTATAATCCAATTTTCGTTCATCCAATATGTCACAATTTCATCATGCATCATTCTAATCAGAGTCAAATCCATGGTTTATCACTACCCACTACATGTTATCCCATAATACCCATTAATCGACGATAAACCCCCCTTACCTGAGTTAATCCGGCGAATCTTTAAGCTTCAAGCTTTTCTCTTCTCCAACCTTCTTCTTCTTGCTCTGTCTCTTTGCCCTTTTCCTCTTTTCAGCCGCTTCTCTGCTTTTCACGTAAAACCCTTTCTTTACCAAAAATGGACTTTTTTTCTTATTTCCAACTTATATATTTTCCAATAATTATTATTCCAATAATAATAATAATAATAATCCAATAATTCCAATTATTTAATTAAATTAATAAATATAATATTAACTTAAATTAAATAATTATCTTATTTTTATCGGGGTGTTACAATCTTCGTTTATTGCTCCCTTTTCTTGCTTTATTTGTCACATAAAGCTTCTCATAAGGCGTTAATGTATTTTTGGGTTTTTCACCTTTCCTCTTTTTAATAATGATGTTTTCTACATTGGGCTTTATTGACGTTTTTGACTCTGAAGGATTCAATATAACAAAAGAATCCTTACGGTCACTGTTACTTCGAAGATCCAAATTTTGTCTAAATCTCCAGAGATTTGATGATCCTGTTGAGTTGCTTTTCTCGTAACACTCACTTGAAGCCTTCATTGTAATATTTTGCAATATCTCATTTTGAGTTTCTTTAGAAATACCACTCGATATTGATTGTGGACTTACAGAATTCTTAATAAAGATGTTCTTTAGAGGATGTCGAATATGTGAAGCATTGTTATTTATGGTGGGGAATAATTGAAGCGATTGGTCAAAAGTAGGCAGTAATGCTCTCATTTTTCCATTTTCAAATATGTCATCGGCAAATATATGCATTCCTTTGACATCGGTGCATGCAAAACTAAATTCTTGTTCTTCATTATTTTCTTCGTCGCTTTTTTGAATTTGTTGATTTGTGCTACAATGCGATTGAGAGTTATCTTGAGCGGGAGCAAAGACATCAAAATCTAATACAGTGTCATTGTTAATGTGTTTTTTTGTGCTACAATATGGATCAAGATTATCTTGGATGAAAGCAAAGTTATCAAAATCAAAAGAAGCATCGTCACTTATTTGGTCATTTGTGCCACAACATGGATCAACTTTATCTTGAATAGGAGATAAGCAAGAAAAATCAAGGAAAGGGTGAGGTGTACAAAGGATTGATAGTGCTTGCACCCTTAACATCTCTATATTTGAGTTTGTCTTCTGCATTTTGTTTTAATAGAGAGATTGAGAAATGTGGTGAAGTAACTTTGTTATTGAAAGTGATTGTTAAATGAGAGATATTTATATATAAACAACAATTTTTTATTGTATTTTGTTAGTTCAATGGAACACGGTTAGCTTGGATATTTAAGGAGGTAGTTACATGCGAAAGGTGTGAAGATTATTAAAAACTTGCTAATTTGTTTAAGTTATACCTTATATTTGTTTCGAAACAATTTTAGGCCAAATAAATTTATTTATTTATTTATTTCAATTAAGGAAATTATATTTGGATTTAAAACCGATTCCCCTCTTTTAGAAAATTATTTTTCTGTTATCATGTGTTAGCGGTGTTAAACTGCTTATGGGTAAGTGCAGCCGCTTCAGTTTTGCTTGTTAGTGGCTACTTATAAAGTTTGTTTGTCGATTATGATTTTCTTGTTGGTTACTAAATTAAAAATAATAAATTGAAATTGAAAAATTAAAATTAAACTTGGATGGAAACACTTTATATTTAAAATTCATGACATTGTCCTTACGTAAAAAAATATAATTTAAAAAACATTATAAAATTGAAATATATACTTAATTCTTCTTTAGGAGATAAAACATGTGGATGTATTGTTACAAAGTGTGCTCTAAACATTTTCATATTCTCTATTTATTTGTAAGATTTCCAAATAAATATAGATATAGTTTAAATAGAGAATGCATATTGGTCCTATTTATTTTCCTTCAGAGTGCAATAAAAATATTATTTAGTTGCTTAATGTTGATAGATCTATTTTCGATGATTACATATTATTTTATTTATAATTATTTAAATTTTAATATGAAAATTTGTTAAGGTAAAGACTATATATTATTCAAATAAATTGTAGATCTTTTATGTTGTAACATCTCTGAAATTGACAAGCAAGTTAATAACCATTTTATGTTTTGTAGTAGAAAATTTTAAGACTTATTATAGAAAATTATTATATATTAACTGTATTAATACATTTTCATTTAAGATATGCATGTTAGTTCGTTTATAAAATGATATTATGCAAGTTTCTAGTAAGGCAAAGATCGAAAACACATTCACATATAGTTTGGGTTATGTTTTATTTTACTTTGCTCTTGGAGATGAGTGGGTTTGTACATAATAATATATTACAACAATCTCCCTATATCTCCGTATCTCATAAGTTTTCATTTTGAGTTCATTTCTTGCATGGAAAACATAAGATAAAACATTTTTCTTTTATTTTACTTTAACATTAATTTGTTTGGGAGTATAGAGAACACGGGGAAAGGAAGTCATTTAATGGGAAAGGGAGAAGAGGACTTTTCATTTATGTATGAAAGTTTATTATATAAAATATTTGTTATTTTTACCTGCTTTATTTTCCTATTTTGACCTCTAACTTTATAATCTACCATATTATTTTATTTGAAGCTTAAGAGATAAGTCCATATATTTTGTTTTTATGAGTCTTAAATTTAAATACCCTCCAAATATAATTTTACAATAAGTACACATTTTAATTGAAGAAGAAAAAAGTTATCATGTGGCATTGTTATATAATGTCCCTTAGAAAAATGTTTCTTCGATACGTAATAAACATGAAAACTATAAGATACTTATTTTCTAGATCCAAATCGTGATAGAAATTAATATTGCTTGTTTTGTCTTATTTATATTTAATTATTTAAGCGACCACTTTACGTACCTATTTAAACTTTCTTCACAGTGCTTTCTCTATTGACATGAAGAAAAAAAACTAATGTAAAAAGAACATGTAGAATTCATAAGGAGTTCTAAATCTATTTTGTTGGAGGCTATATTATTCAATTTTCCGGTTAAGAAACAAGATAATAATAGAAAAAAGGCGTTAAAAACTCGTTTAAAACAATGATCTCATTTGAGGAAGTCACTTAATGGGATTCGTAATAAGGTTGTAAGGTCGAATATTTGTTATGGGCACCACATAAACTATTTAATTATATCATTTCATGTAGGAAATTGAAGTTGACGATTATTCTAATTGAAAATACAAAATATACTCTTAAAATGAACTTTTTCCATTTTAATGGGGTACAGAGGGAGTTAGATGAAATTAAAATTTATGCTCATGTTTCACGATTTGATCCATCATAACTGGAAATGAGAAAAATATATGTGAACCAAGGGTTACTCTTTAATAATACACATATGAGAATATGGATTCTATCATAAAAGATTTAATCATTCTCTCCTCATTGTCATAAGGGGAAGTACAAGCACTTGATTTTTATCAAGAGAAAAATAAATCCTAATGATAACTACCTAATGATTATGTACATATAAATTAATCTACATTGTCAAAATAAGATGAATCCTCAACAATGAAAAAAGTTGGTAATTCGATCTCAAAAGGGGTGCAGGTTTCTACTCAATTCATGCATGTTGGTAAAGAATCCGAATAGCCCGTGTTTGTATGGCAAAAGTGATCTTCGTTTATTGCTCCCTTTTCTTGCTTTATTTGTCACATAAAGCTTCTCATAAGCCGTTAATGTATTTTTGGGTTTTTCACCTTTCCTCTTTTTAATAATGATGTTTTCTACATTGGGCTTTATTGACGTTTTTGACTCTGAAGGATTCAATATAACAAAAGAATCCTTACGGTCACTGTTACTTCGAAGATCCAAATTTTGTCTAAATCTCCAGAGATTTGATGATCCTGTTGAGTTGCTTTTCTCGTAACACTCACTTGAAGCCTTCATTGTAATATTTTGCAATATCTCATTTTGAGTTTCTTTAGAAATACCACTCGATATTGATTGTGGACTTACAGAATTCTTAATAAAGATGTTCTTTAGAGGATGTCGAATATGTGAAGCATTGTTATTTATGGTGGGGAATAATTGAAGCGATTGGTCAAAAGTAGGCAGTAATGCTCTCATTTTTCCATTTTCAAATATGTCATCGGCAAATATATGCATTCCTTTGACATCGGTGCATGCAAAACTAAATTCTTGTTCTTCATTATTTTCTTCGTCGCTTTTTTGAATTTGTTGATTTGTGCTACAATGCGATTGAGAGTTATCTTGAGCGGGAGCAAAGACATCAAAATCTAATACAGTGTCATTGTTAATGTGTTTTTTTGTGCTACAATATGGATCAAGATTATCTTGGATGAAAGCAAAGTTATCAAAATCAAAAGAAGCATCGTCACTTATTTGGTCATTTGTGCCACAACATGGATCAACTTTATCTTGAATAGGAGATAAGCAAGAAAAATCAAGGAAAGGGTGAGGTGTACAAAGGATTGATAGTGCTTGCACCCTTAACATCTCTATATTTGAGTTTGTCTTCTGCATTTTGTTTTAATAGAGAGATTGAGAAATGTGGTGAAGTAACTTTGTTATTGAAAGTGATTGTTAAATGAGAGATATTTATATATAAACAACAATTTTTTATTGTATTTTGTTAGTTCAATGGAACACGGTTAGCTTGGATATTTAAGGAGGTAGTTACATGCGAAAGGTGTGAAGATTATTAAAAACTTGCTAATTTGTTTAAGTTATACCTTATATTTGTTTCGAAACAATTTTAGGCCAAATAAATTTATTTATTTATTTCAATTAAGGAAATTATATTTGGATTTAAAACCGATTCCCCTCTTTTAGAAAATTATTTTTCTGTTATCATGTGTTAGCGGTGTTAAACTGCTTATGGGTAAGTGCAGCCGCTTCAGTTTTGCTTGTTAGTGGCTACTTATAAAGTTTGTTTGTCGATTATGATTTTCTTGTTGGTTACTAAATTAAAAATAATAAATTGAAATTGAAAAATTAAAATTAAACTTGGATGGAAACACTTTATATTTAAAATTCATGACATTGTCCTTACGTAAAAAAATATAATTTAAAAAACATTATAAAATTGAAATATATACTTAATTCTTCTTTAGGAGATAAAACATGTGGATGTATTGTTACAAAGTGTGCTCTAAACATTTTCATATTCTCTATTTATTTGTAAGATTTCCAAATAAATATAGATATAGTTTAAATAGAGAATGCATATTGGTCCTATTTATTTTCCTTCAGAGTGCAATAAAAATATTATTTAGTTGCTTAATGTTGATAGATCTATTTTCGATGATTACATATTATTTTATTTATAATTATTTAAATTTTAATATGAAAATTTGTTAAGGTAAAGACTATATATTATTCAAATAAATTGTAGATCTTTTATGTTGTAACATCTCTGAAATTGACAAGCAAGTTAATAACCATTTTATGTTTTGTAGTAGAAAATTTTAAGACTTATTATAGAAAATTATTATATATTAACTGTATTAATACATTTTCATTTAAGATATGCATGTTAGTTCGTTTATAAAATGATATTATGCAAGTTTCTAGTAAGGCAAAGATCGAAAACACATTCACATATAGTTTGGGTTATGTTTTATTTTACTTTGCTCTTGGAGATGAGTGGGTTTGTACATAATAATATATTACAACAATCTCCCTATATCTCCGTATCTCATAAGTTTTCATTTTGAGTTCATTTCTTGCATGGAAAACATAAGATAAAACATTTTTCTTTTATTTTACTTTAACATTAATTTGTTTGGGAGTATAGAGAACACGGGGAAAGGAAGTCATTTAATGGGAAAGGGAGAAGAGGACTTTTCATTTATGTATGAAAGTTTATTATATAAAATATTTGTTATTTTTACCTGCTTTATTTTCCTATTTTGACCTCTAACTTTATAATCTACCATATTATTTTATTTGAAGCTTAAGAGATAAGTCCATATATTTTGTTTTTATGAGTCTTAAATTTAAATACCCTCCAAATATAATTTTACAATAAGTACACATTTTAATTGAAGAAGAAAAAAGTTATCATGTGGCATTGTTATATAATGTCCCTTAGAAAAATGTTTCTTCGATACGTAATAAACATGAAAACTATAAGATACTTATTTTCTAGATCCAAATCGTGATAGAAATTAATATTGCTTGTTTTGTCTTATTTATATTTAATTATTTAAGCGACCACTTTACGTACCTATTTAAACTTTCTTCACAGTGCTTTCTCTATTGACATGAAGAAAAAAAACTAATGTAAAAAGAACATGTAGAATTCATAAGGAGTTCTAAATCTATTTTGTTGGAGGCTATATTATTCAATTTTCCGGTTAAGAAACAAGATAATAATAGAAAAAAGGCGTTAAAAACTCGTTTAAAACAATGATCTCATTTGAGGAAGTCACTTAATGGGATTCGTAATAAGGTTGTAAGGTCGAATATTTGTTATGGGCACCACATAAACTATTTAATTATATCATTTCATGTAGGAAATTGAAGTTGACGATTATTCTAATTGAAAATACAAAATATACTCTTAAAATGAACTTTTTCCATTTTAATGGGGTACAGAGGGAGTTAGATGAAATTAAAAATTAAAATTTATGCTCATGTTTCACGATTTGATCCATCATAACTGGAAATGAGAAAAATATATGTGTACCAAGGGTTACTCTTTAATAATACACATATGAGAATATGGATTCTATCATAAAAGATTTAATCATTCTCTCCTCATTGTCATAAGGGGAAGTACAAGCACTTGATTTTTATCAAGAGAAAAATAAATCCTAATGATAACTACCTAATGATTATGTACATATAAATTAATCTACATTGTCAAAATAAGATGAATCCTCAACAATGAAAAAAGTTGGTAATTCGATCTCAAAAGGGGTGCAGGTTTCTACTCAATTCATGCATGTTGGTAAAGAATCCGAATAGCCCGTGTTTGTATGGCAAAAGTGATCTTCGTTTATTGCTCCCTTTTCTTGCTTTATTTGTCACATAAAGCTTCTCATAAGCCGTTAATGTATTTTTGGGTTTTTCACCTTTCCTCTTTTTAATAATGATGTTTTCTACATTGGGCTTTATTGACGTTTTTGACTCTGAAGGATTCAATATAACAAAAGAATCCTTACGGTCACTGTTACTTCGAAGATCCAAATTTTGTCTAAATCTCCAGAGATTTGATGATCCTGTTGAGTTGCTTTTCTCGTAACACTCACTTGAAGCCTTCATTGTAATATTTTGCAATATCTCATTTTGAGTTTCTTTAGAAATACCACTCGATATTGATTGTGGACTTACAGAATTCTTAATAAAGATGTTCTTTAGAGGATGTCGAATATGTGAAGCATTGTTATTTATGGTGGGGAATAATTGAAGCGATTGGTCAAAAGTAGGCAGTAATGCTCTCATTTTTCCATTTTCAAATATGTCATCGGCAAATATATGCATTCCTTTGACATCGGTGCATGCAAAACTAAATTCTTGTTCTTCATTATTTTCTTCGTCGCTTTTTTGAATTTGTTGATTTGTGCTACAATGCGATTGAGAGTTATCTTGAGCGGGAGCAAAGACATCAAAATCTAATACAGTGTCATTGTTAATGTGTTTTTTTGTGCTACAATATGGATCAAGATTATCTTGGATGAAAGCAAAGTTATCAAAATCAAAAGAAGCATCGTCACTTATTTGGTCATTTGTGCCACAACATGGATCAACTTTATCTTGAATAGGAGATAAGCAAGAAAAATCAAGGAAAGGGTGAGGTGTACAAAGGATTGATAGTGCTTGCACCCTTAACATCTCTATATTTGAGTTTGTCTTCTGCATTTTGTTTTAATAGAGAGATTGAGAAATGTGGTGAAGTAACTTTGTTATTGAAAGTGATTGTTAAATGAGAGATATTTATATATAAACAACAATTTTTTATTGTATTTTGTTAGTTCAATGGAACACGGTTAGCTTGGATATTTAAGGAGGTAGTTACATGCGAAAGGTGTGAAGATTATTAAAAACTTGCTAATTTGTTTAAGTTATACCTTATATTTGTTTCGAAACAATTTTAGGCCAAATAAATTTATTTATTTATTTCAATTAAGGAAATTATATTTGGATTTAAAACCGATTCCCCTCTTTTAGAAAATTATTTTTCTGTTATCATGTGTTAGCGGTGTTAAACTGCTTATGGGTAAGTGCAGCCGCTTCAGTTTTGCTTGTTAGTGGCTACTTATAAAGTTTGTTTGTCGATTATGATTTTCTTGTTGGTTACTAAATTAAAAATAATAAATTGAAATTGAAAAATTAAAATTAAACTTGGATGGAAACACTTTATATTTAAAATTCATGACATTGTCCTTACGTAAAAAAATATAATTTAAAAAACATTATAAAATTGAAATATATACTTAATTCTTCTTTAGGAGATAAAACATGTGGATGTATTGTTACAAAGTGTGCTCTAAACATTTTCATATTCTCTATTTATTTGTAAGATTTCCAAATAAATATAGATATAGTTTAAATAGAGAATGCATATTGGTCCTATTTATTTTCCTTCAGAGTGCAATAAAAATATTATTTAGTTGCTTAATGTTGATAGATCTATTTTCGATGATTACATATTATTTTATTTATAATTATTTAAATTTTAATATGAAAATTTGTTAAGGTAAAGACTATATATTATTCAAATAAATTGTAGATCTTTTATGTTGTAACATCTCTGAAATTGACAAGCAAGTTAATAACCATTTTATGTTTTGTAGTAGAAAATTTTAAGACTTATTATAGAAAATTATTATATATTAACTGTATTAATACATTTTCATTTAAGATATGCATGTTAGTTCGTTTATAAAATGATATTATGCAAGTTTCTAGTAAGGCAAAGATCGAAAACACATTCACATATAGTTTGGGTTATGTTTTATTTTACTTTGCTCTTGGAGATGAGTGGGTTTGTACATAATAATATATTACAACAATCTCCCTATATCTCCGTATCTCATAAGTTTTCATTTTGAGTTCATTTCTTGCATGGAAAACATAAGATAAAACATTTTTCTTTTATTTTACTTTAACATTAATTTGTTTGGGAGTATAGAGAACACGGGGAAAGGAAGTCATTTAATGGGAAAGGGAGAAGAGGACTTTTCATTTATGTATGAAAGTTTATTATATAAAATATTTGTTATTTTTACCTGCTTTATTTTCCTATTTTGACCTCTAACTTTATAATCTACCATATTATTTTATTTGAAGCTTAAGAGATAAGTCCATATATTTTGTTTTTATGAGTCTTAAATTTAAATACCCTCCAAATATAATTTTACAATAAGTACACATTTTAATTGAAGAAGAAAAAAGTTATCATGTGGCATTGTTATATAATGTCCCTTAGAAAAATGTTTCTTCGATACGTAATAAACATGAAAACTATAAGATACTTATTTTCTAGATCCAAATCGTGATAGAAATTAATATTGCTTGTTTTGTCTTATTTATATTTAATTATTTAAGCGACCACTTTACGTACCTATTTAAACTTTCTTCACAGTGCTTTCTCTATTGACATGAAGAAAAAAAACTAATGTAAAAAGAACATGTAGAATTCATAAGGAGTTCTAAATCTATTTTGTTGGAGGCTATATTATTCAATTTTCCGGTTAAGAAACAAGATAATAATAGAAAAAAGGCGTTAAAAACTCGTTTAAAACAATGATCTCATTTGAGGAAGTCACTTAATGGGATTCGTAATAAGGTTGTAAGGTCGAATATTTGTTATGGGCACCACATAAACTATTTAATTATATCATTTCATGTAGGAAATTGAAGTTGACGATTATTCTAATTGAAAATACAAAATATACTCTTAAAATGAACTTTTTCCATTTTAATGGGGTACAGAGGGAGTTAGATGAAATTAAAAATTAAAATTTATGCTCATGTTTCACGATTTGATCCATCATAACTGGAAATGAGAAAAATATATGTGTACCAAGGGTTACTCTTTAATAATACACATATGAGAATATGGATTCTATCATAAAAGATTTAATCATTCTCTCCTCATTGTCATAAGGGGAAGTACAAGCACTTGATTTTTATCAAGAGAAAAATAAATCCTAATGATAACTACCTAATGATTATGTACATATAAATTAATCTACATTGTCAAAATAAGATGAATCCTCAACAATGAAAAAAGTTGGTAATTCGATCTCAAAAGGGGTGCAGGTTTCTACTCAATTCATGCATGTTGGTAAAGAATCCGAATAGCCCGTGTTTGTATGGCAAAAGTGATCTTCGTTTATTGCTCCCTTTTCTTGCTTTATTTGTCACATAAAGCTTCTCATAAGCCGTTAATGTATTTTTGGGTTTTTCACCTTTCCTCTTTTTAATAATGATGTTTTCTACATTGGGCTTTATTGACGTTTTTGACTCTGAAGGATTCAATATAACAAAAGAATCCTTATGGTCACTGTTACTTCGAAGATCCAAATTTTGTCTAAATCTCCAGAGATTTGATGATCCTGTTGAGTTGCTTTTCTCGTAACACTCACTTGAAGCCTTCATTGTAATATTTTGCAATATCTCATTTTGAGTTTCTTTAGAAATACCACTCGATATTGATTGTGGACTTACAGAATTCTTAATAAAGATGTTCTTTAGAGGATGTCGAATATGTGAAGCATTGTTATTTATGGTGGGGAATAATTGAAGCGATTGGTCAAAAGTAGGCAGTAATGCTCTCATTTTTCCATTTTCAAATATGTCATCGGCAAATATATGCATTCCTTTGACATCGGTGCATGCAAAACTAAATTCTTGTTCTTCATTATTTTCTTCGTCGCTTTTTTGAATTTGTTGATTTGTGCTACAATGCGATTGAGAGTTATCTTGAGCGGGAGCAAAGACATCAAAATCTAATACAGTGTCATTGTTAATGTGTTTTTTTGTGCTACAATATGGATCAAGATTATCTTGGATGAAAGCAAAGTTATCAAAATCAAAAGAAGCATCGTCACTTATTTGGTCATTTGTGCCACAACATGGATCAACTTTATCTTGAATAGGAGATAAGCAAGAAAAATCAAGGAAAGGGTGAGGTGTACAAAGGATTGATAGTGCTTGCACCCTTAACATCTCTATATTTGAGTTTGTCTTCTGCATTTTGTTTTAATAGAGAGATTGAGAAATGTGGTGAAGTAACTTTGTTATTGAAAGTGATTGTTAAATGAGAGATATTTATATATAAACAACAATTTTTTATTGTATTTTGTTAGTTCAATGGAACACGGTTAGCTTGGATATTTAAGGAGGTAGTTACATGCGAAAGGTGTGAAGATTATTAAAAACTTGCTAATTTGTTTAAGTTATACCTTATATTTGTTTCGAAACAATTTTAGGCCAAATAAATTTATTTATTTATTTTTTTCAATTAAGGAAATTATATTTGGATTTAAAACCGATTCCCCTCTTTTAGAAAATTATTTTTCTGTTATCATGTGTTAGCGGTGTTAAACTGCTTATGGGTAAGTGCAGCCGCTTCAGTTTTGCTTGTTAGTGGCTACTTATAAAGTTTGTTTGTCGATTATGATTTTCTTGTTGGTTACTAAATTAAAAATAATAAATTGAAATTGAAAAATTAAAATTAAACTTGGATGGAAACACTTTATATTTAAAATTCATGACATTGTCCTTACGTAAAAAAATATAATTTAAAAAACATTATAAAATTGAAATATATACTTAATTCTTCTTTAGGAGATAAAACATGTGGATGTATTGTTACAAAGTGTGCTCTAAACATTTTCATATTCTCTATTTATTTGTAAGATTTCCAAATAAATATAGATATAGTTTAAATAGAGAATGCATATTGGTCCTATTTATTTTCCTTCAGAGTGCAATAAAAATATTATTTAGTTGCTTAATGTTGATAGATCTATTTTCGATGATTACATATTATTTTATTTATAATTATTTAAATTTTAATATGAAAATTTGTTAAGGTAAAGACTATATATTATTCAAATAAATTGTAGATCTTTTATGTTGTAACATCTCTGAAATTGACAAGCAAGTTAATAACCATTTTATGTTTTGTAGTAGAAAATTTTAAGACTTATTATAGAAAATTATTATATATTAACTGTATTAATACATTTTCATTTAAGATATGCATGTTAGTTCGTTTATAAAATGATATTATGCAAGTTTCTAGTAAGGCAAAGATCGAAAACACATTCACATATAGTTTGGGTTATGTTTTATTTTACTTTGCTCTTGGAGATGAGTGGGTTTGTACATAATAATATATTACAACAATCTCCCTATATCTCCGTATCTCATAAGTTTTCATTTTGAGTTCATTTCTTGCATGGAAAACATAAGATAAAACATTTTTCTTTTATTTTACTTTAACATTAATTTGTTTGGGAGTATAGAGAACACGGGGAAAGGAAGTCATTTAATGGGAAAGGGAGAAGAGGACTTTTCATTTATGTATGAAAGTTTATTATATAAAATATTTGTTATTTTTACCTGCTTTATTTTCCTATTTTGACCTCTAACTTTATAATCTACCATATTATTTTATTTGAAGCTTAAGAGATAAGTCCATATATTTTGTTTTTATGAGTCTTAAATTTAAATACCCTCCAAATATAATTTTACAATAAGTACACATTTTAATTGAAGAAGAAAAAAGTTATCATGTGGCATTGTTATATAATGTCCCTTAGAAAAATGTTTCTTCGATACGTAATAAACATGAAAACTATAAGATACTTATTTTCTAGATCCAAATCGTGATAGAAATTAATATTGCTTGTTTTGTCTTATTTATATTTAATTATTTAAGCGACCACTTTACGTACCTATTTAAACTTTCTTCACAGTGCTTTCTCTATTGACATGAAGAAAAAAAACTAATGTAAAAAGAACATGTAGAATTCATAAGGAGTTCTAAATCTATTTTGTTGGAGGCTATATTATTCAATTTTCCGGTTAAGAAACAAGATAATAATAGAAAAAAGGCGTTAAAAACTCGTTTAAAACAATGATCTCATTTGAGGAAGTCACTTAATGGGATTCGTAATAAGGTTGTAAGGTCGAATATTTGTTATGGGCACCACATAAACTATTTAATTATATCATTTCATGTAGGAAATTGAAGTTGACGATTATTCTAATTGAAAATACAAAATATACTCTTAAAATGAACTTTTTCCATTTTAATGGGGTACAGAGGGAGTTAGATGAAATTAAAAATTAAAATTTATGCTCATGTTTCACGATTTGATCCATCATAACTGGAAATGAGAAAAATATATGTGTACCAAGGGTTACTCTTTAATAATACACATATGAGAATATGGATTCTATCATAAAAGATTTAATCATTCTCTCCTCATTGTCATAAGGGGAAGTACAAGCACTTGATTTTTATCAAGAGAAAAATAAATCCTAATGATAACTACCTAATGATTATGTACATATAAATTAATCTACATTGTCAAAATAAGATGAATCCTCAACAATGAAAAAAGTTGGTAATTCGATCTCAAAAGGGGTGCAGGTTTCTACTCAATTCATGCATGTTGGTAAAGAATCCGAATAGCCCGTGTTTGTATGGCAAAAGTGATCTTCGTTTATTGCTCCCTTTTCTTGCTTTATTTGTCACATAAAGCTTCTCATAAGCCGTTAATGTATTTTTGGGTTTTTCACCTTTCCTCTTTTTAATAATGATGTTTTCTACATTGGGCTTTATTGACGTTTTTGACTCTGAAGGATTCAATATAACAAAAGAATCCTTATGGTCACTGTTACTTCGAAGATCCAAATTTTGTCTAAATCTCCAGAGATTTGATGATCCTGTTGAGTTGCTTTTCTCGTAACACTCACTTGAAGCCTTCATTGTAATATTTTGCAATATCTCATTTTGAGTTTCTTTAGAAATACCACTCGATATTGATTGTGGACTTACAGAATTCTTAATAAAGATGTTCTTTAGAGGATGTCGAATATGTGAAGCATTGTTATTTATGGTGGGGAATAATTGAAGCGATTGGTCAAAAGTAGGCAGTAATGCTCTCATTTTTCCATTTTCAAATATGTCATCGGCAAATATATGCATTCCTTTGACATCGGTGCATGCAAAACTAAATTCTTGTTCTTCATTATTTTCTTCGTCGCTTTTTTGAATTTGTTGATTTGTGCTACAATGCGATTGAGAGTTATCTTGAGCGGGAGCAAAGACATCAAAATCTAATACAGTGTCATTGTTAATGTGTTTTTTTGTGCTACAATATGGATCAAGATTATCTTGGATGAAAGCAAAGTTATCAAAATCAAAAGAAGCATCGTCACTTATTTGGTCATTTGTGCCACAACATGGATCAACTTTATCTTGAATAGGAGATAAGCAAGAAAAATCAAGGAAAGGGTGAGGTGTACAAAGGATTGATAGTGCTTGCACCCTTAACATCTCTATATTTGAGTTTGTCTTCTGCATTTTGTTTTAATAGAGAGATTGAGAAATGTGGTGAAGTAACTTTGTTATTGAAAGTGATTGTTAAATGAGAGATATTTATATATAAACAACAATTTTTTATTGTATTTTGTTAGTTCAATGGAACACGGTTAGCTTGGATATTTAAGGAGGTAGTTACATGCGAAAGGTGTGAAGATTATTAAAAACTTGCTAATTTGTTTAAGTTATACCTTATATTTGTTTCGAAACAATTTTAGGCCAAATAAATTTATTTATTTATTTTTTTCAATTAAGGAAATTATATTTGGATTTAAAACCGATTCCCCTCTTTTAGAAAATTATTTTTCTGTTATCATGTGTTAGCGGTGTTAAACTGCTTATGGGTAAGTGCAGCCGCTTCAGTTTTGCTTGTTAGTGGCTACTTATAAAGTTTGTTTGTCGATTATGATTTTCTTGTTGGTTACTAAATTAAAAATAATAAATTGAAATTGAAAAATTAAAATTAAACTTGGATGGAAACACTTTATATTTAAAATTCATGACATTGTCCTTACGTAAAAAAATATAATTTAAAAAACATTATAAAATTGAAATATATACTTAATTCTTCTTTAGGAGATAAAACATGTGGATGTATTGTTACAAAGTGTGCTCTAAACATTTTCATATTCTCTATTTATTTGTAAGATTTCCAAATAAATATAGATATAGTTTAAATAGAGAATGCATATTGGTCCTATTTATTTTCCTTCAGAGTGCAATAAAAATATTATTTAGTTGCTTAATGTTGATAGATCTATTTTCGATGATTACATATTATTTTATTTATAATTATTTAAATTTTAATATGAAAATTTGTTAAGGTAAAGACTATATATTATTCAAATAAATTGTAGATCTTTTATGTTGTAACATCTCTGAAATTGACAAGCAAGTTAATAACCATTTTATGTTTTGTAGTAGAAAATTTTAAGACTTATTATAGAAAATTATTATATATTAACTGTATTAATACATTTTCATTTAAGATATGCATGTTAGTTCGTTTATAAAATGATATTATGCAAGTTTCTAGTAAGGCAAAGATCGAAAACACATTCACATATAGTTTGGGTTATGTTTTATTTTACTTTGCTCTTGGAGATGAGTGGGTTTGTACATAATAATATATTACAACAATCTCCCTATATCTCCGTATCTCATAAGTTTTCATTTTGAGTTCATTTCTTGCATGGAAAACATAAGATAAAACATTTTTCTTTTATTTTACTTTAACATTAATTTGTTTGGGAGTATAGAGAACACGGGGAAAGGAAGTCATTTAATGGGAAAGGGAGAAGAGGACTTTTCATTTATGTATGAAAGTTTATTATATAAAATATTTGTTATTTTTACCTGCTTTATTTTCCTATTTTGACCTCTAACTTTATAATCTACCATATTATTTTATTTGAAGCTTAAGAGATAAGTCCATATATTTTGTTTTTATGAGTCTTAAATTTAAATACCCTCCAAATATAATTTTACAATAAGTACACATTTTAATTGAAGAAGAAAAAAGTTATCATGTGGCATTGTTATATAATGTCCCTTAGAAAAATGTTTCTTCGATACGTAATAAACATGAAAACTATAAGATACTTATTTTCTAGATCCAAATCGTGATAGAAATTAATATTGCTTGTTTTGTCTTATTTATATTTAATTATTTAAGCGACCACTTTACGTACCTATTTAAACTTTCTTCACAGTGCTTTCTCTATTGACATGAAGAAAAAAAACTAATGTAAAAAGAACATGTAGAATTCATAAGGAGTTCTAAATCTATTTTGTTGGAGGCTATATTATTCAATTTTCCGGTTAAGAAACAAGATAATAATAGAAAAAAGGCGTTAAAAACTCGTTTAAAACAATGATCTCATTTGAGGAAGTCACTTAATGGGATTCGTAATAAGGTTGTAAGGTCGAATATTTGTTATGGGCACCACATAAACTATTTAATTATATCATTTCATGTAGGAAATTGAAGTTGACGATTATTCTAATTGAAAATACAAAATATACTCTTAAAATGAACTTTTTCCATTTTAATGGGGTACAGAGGGAGTTAGATGAAATTAAAAATTAAAATTTATGCTCATGTTTCACGATTTGATCCATCATAACTGGAAATGAGAAAAATATATGTGTACCAAGGGTTACTCTTTAATAATACACATATGAGAATATGGATTCTATCATAAAAGATTTAATCATTCTCTCCTCATTGTCATAAGGGGAAGTACAAGCACTTGATTTTTATCAAGAGAAAAATAAATCCTAATGATAACTACCTAATGATTATGTACATATAAATTAATCTACATTGTCAAAATAAGATGAATCCTCAACAATGAAAAAAGTTGGTAATTCGATCTCAAAAGGGGTGCAGGTTTCTACTCAATTCATGCATGTTGGTAAAGAATCCGAATAGCCCGTGTTTGTATGGCAAAAGTGATCTTCGTTTATTGCTCCCTTTTCTTGCTTTATTTGTCACATAAAGCTTCTCATAAGCCGTTAATGTATTTTTGGGTTTTTCACCTTTCCTCTTTTTAATAATGATGTTTTCTACATTGGGCTTTATTGACGTTTTTGACTCTGAAGGATTCAATATAACAAAAGAATCCTTACGGTCACTGTTACTTCGAAGATCCAAATTTTGTCTAAATCTCCAGAGATTTGATGATCCTGTTGAGTTGCTTTTCTCGTAACACTCACTTGAAGCCTTCATTGTAATATTTTGCAATATCTCATTTTGAGTTTCTTTAGAAATACCACTCGATATTGATTGTGGACTTACAGAATTCTTAATAAAGATGTTCTTTAGAGGATGTCGAATATGTGAAGCATTGTTATTTATGGTGGGGAATAATTGAAGCGATTGGTCAAAAGTAGGCAGTAATGCTCTCATTTTTCCATTTTCAAATATGTCATCGGCAAATATATGCATTCCTTTGACATCGGTGCATGCAAAACTAAATTCTTGTTCTTCATTATTTTCTTCGTCGCTTTTTTGAATTTGTTGATTTGTGCTACAATGCGATTGAGAGTTATCTTGAGCGGGAGCAAAGACATCAAAATCTAATACAGTGTCATTGTTAATGTGTTTTTTTGTGCTACAATATGGATCAAGATTATCTTGGATGAAAGCAAAGTTATCAAAATCAAAAGAAGCATCGTCACTTATTTGGTCATTTGTGCCACAACATGGATCAACTTTATCTTGAATAGGAGATAAGCAAGAAAAATCAAGGAAAGGGTGAGGTGTACAAAGGATTGATAGTGCTTGCACCCTTAACATCTCTATATTTGAGTTTGTCTTCTGCATTTTGTTTTAATAGAGAGATTGAGAAATGTGGTGAAGTAACTTTGTTATTGAAAGTGATTGTTAAATGAGAGATATTTATATATAAACAACAATTTTTTATTGTATTTTGTTAGTTCAATGGAACACGGTTAGCTTGGATATTTAAGGAGGTAGTTACATGCGAAAGGTGTGAAGATTATTAAAAACTTGCTAATTTGTTTAAGTTATACCTTATATTTGTTTCGAAACAATTTTAGGCCAAATAAATTTATTTATTTATTTTTTTCAATTAAGGAAATTATATTTGGATTTAAAACCGATTCCCCTCTTTTAGAAAATTATTTTTCTGTTATCATGTGTTAGCGGTGTTAAACTGCTTATGGGTAAGTGCAGCCGCTTCAGTTTTGCTTGTTAGTGGCTACTTATAAAGTTTGTTTGTCGATTATGATTTTCTTGTTGGTTACTAAATTAAAAATAATAAATTGAAATTGAAAAATTAAAATTAAACTTGGATGGAAACACTTTATATTTAAAATTCATGACATTGTCCTTACGTAAAAAAATATAATTTAAAAAACATTATAAAATTGAAATATATACTTAATTCTTCTTTAGGAGATAAAACATGTGGATGTATTGTTACAAAGTGTGCTCTAAACATTTTCATATTCTCTATTTATTTGTAAGATTTCCAAATAAATATAGATATAGTTTAAATAGAGAATGCATATTGGTCCTATTTATTTTCCTTCAGAGTGCAATAAAAATATTATTTAGTTGCTTAATGTTGATAGATCTATTTTCGATGATTACATATTATTTTATTTATAATTATTTAAATTTTAATATGAAAATTTGTTAAGGTAAAGACTATATATTATTCAAATAAATTGTAGATCTTTTATGTTGTAACATCTCTGAAATTGACAAGCAAGTTAATAACCATTTTATGTTTTGTAGTAGAAAATTTTAAGACTTATTATAGAAAATTATTATATATTAACTGTATTAATACATTTTCATTTAAGATATGCATGTTAGTTCGTTTATAAAATGATATTATGCAAGTTTCTAGTAAGGCAAAGATCGAAAACACATTCACATATAGTTTGGGTTATGTTTTATTTTACTTTGCTCTTGGAGATGAGTGGGTTTGTACATAATAATATATTACAACAATCTCCCTATATCTCCGTATCTCATAAGTTTTCATTTTGAGTTCATTTCTTGCATGGAAAACATAAGATAAAACATTTTTCTTTTATTTTACTTTAACATTAATTTGTTTGGGAGTATAGAGAACACGGGGAAAGGAAGTCATTTAATGGGAAAGGGAGAAGAGGACTTTTCATTTATGTATGAAAGTTTATTATATAAAATATTTGTTATTTTTACCTGCTTTATTTTCCTATTTTGACCTCTAACTTTATAATCTACCATATTATTTTATTTGAAGCTTAAGAGATAAGTCCATATATTTTGTTTTTATGAGTCTTAAATTTAAATACCCTCCAAATATAATTTTACAATAAGTACACATTTTAATTGAAGAAGAAAAAAGTTATCATGTGGCATTGTTATATAATGTCCCTTAGAAAAATGTTTCTTCGATACGTAATAAACATGAAAACTATAAGATACTTATTTTCTAGATCCAAATCGTGATAGAAATTAATATTGCTTGTTTTGTCTTATTTATATTTAATTATTTAAGCGACCACTTTACGTACCTATTTAAACTTTCTTCACAGTGCTTTCTCTATTGACATGAAGAAAAAAAACTAATGTAAAAAGAACATGTAGAATTCATAAGGAGTTCTAAATCTATTTTGTTGGAGGCTATATTATTCAATTTTCCGGTTAAGAAACAAGATAATAATAGAAAAAAGGCGTTAAAAACTCGTTTAAAACAATGATCTCATTTGAGGAAGTCACTTAATGGGATTCGTAATAAGGTTGTAAGGTCGAATATTTGTTATGGGCACCACATAAACTATTTAATTATATCATTTCATGTAGGAAATTGAAGTTGACGATTATTCTAATTGAAAATACAAAATATACTCTTAAAATGAACTTTTTCCATTTTAATGGGGTACAGAGGGAGTTAGATGAAATTAAAAATTAAAATTTATGCTCATGTTTCACGATTTGATCCATCATAACTGGAAATGAGAAAAATATATGTGTACCAAGGGTTACTCTTTAATAATACACATATGAGAATATGGATTCTATCATAAAAGATTTAATCATTCTCTCCTCATTGTCATAAGGGGAAGTACAAGCACTTGATTTTTATCAAGAGAAAAATAAATCCTAATGATAACTACCTAATGATTATGTACATATAAATTAATCTACATTGTCAAAATAAGATGAATCCTCAACAATGAAAAAAGTTGGTAATTCGATCTCAAAAGGGGTGCAGGTTTCTACTCAATTCATGCATGTTGGTAAAGAATCCGAATAGCCCGTGTTTGTATGGCAAAAGTGATCTTCGTTTATTGCTCCCTTTTCTTGCTTTATTTGTCACATAAAGCTTCTCATAAGCCGTTAATGTATTTTTGGGTTTTTCACCTTTCCTCTTTTTAATAATGATGTTTTCTACATTGGGCTTTATTGACGTTTTTGACTCTGAAGGATTCAATATAACAAAAGAATCCTTACGGTCACTGTTACTTCGAAGATCCAAATTTTGTCTAAATCTCCAGAGATTTGATGATCCTGTTGAGTTGCTTTTCTCGTAACACTCACTTGAAGCCTTCATTGTAATATTTTGCAATATCTCATTTTGAGTTTCTTTAGAAATACCACTCGATATTGATTGTGGACTTACAGAATTCTTAATAAAGATGTTCTTTAGAGGATGTCGAATATGTGAAGCATTGTTATTTATGGTGGGGAATAATTGAAGCGATTGGTCAAAAGTAGGCAGTAATGCTCTCATTTTTCCATTTTCAAATATGTCATCGGCAAATATATGCATTCCTTTGACATCGGTGCATGCAAAACTAAATTCTTGTTCTTCATTATTTTCTTCGTCGCTTTTTTGAATTTGTTGATTTGTGCTACAATGCGATTGAGAGTTATCTTGAGCGGGAGCAAAGACATCAAAATCTAATACAGTGTCATTGTTAATGTGTTTTTTTGTGCTACAATATGGATCAAGATTATCTTGGATGAAAGCAAAGTTATCAAAATCAAAAGAAGCATCGTCACTTATTTGGTCATTTGTGCCACAACATGGATCAACTTTATCTTGAATAGGAGATAAGCAAGAAAAATCAAGGAAAGGGTGAGGTGTACAAAGGATTGATAGTGCTTGCACCCTTAACATCTCTATATTTGAGTTTGTCTTCTGCATTTTGTTTTAATAGAGAGATTGAGAAATGTGGTGAAGTAACTTTGTTATTGAAAGTGATTGTTAAATGAGAGATATTTATATATAAACAACAATTTTTTATTGTATTTTGTTAGTTCAATGGAACACGGTTAGCTTGGATATTTAAGGAGGTAGTTACATGCGAAAGGTGTGAAGATTATTAAAAACTTGCTAATTTGTTTAAGTTATACCTTATATTTGTTTCGAAACAATTTTAGGCCAAATAAATTTATTTATTTATTTCAATTAAGGAAATTATATTTGGATTTAAAACCGATTCCCCTCTTTTAGAAAATTATTTTTCTGTTATCATGTGTTAGCGGTGTTAAACTGCTTATGGGTAAGTGCAGCCGCTTCAGTTTTGCTTGTTAGTGGCTACTTATAAAGTTTGTTTGTCGATTATGATTTTCTTGTTGGTTACTAAATTAAAAATAATAAATTGAAATTGAAAAATTAAAATTAAACTTGGATGGAAACACTTTATATTTAAAATTCATGACATTGTCCTTACGTAAAAAAATATAATTTAAAAAACATTATAAAATTGAAATATATACTTAATTCTTCTTTAGGAGATAAAACATGTGGATGTATTGTTACAAAGTGTGCTCTAAACATTTTCATATTCTCTATTTATTTGTAAGATTTCCAAATAAATATAGATATAGTTTAAATAGAGAATGCATATTGGTCCTATTTATTTTCCTTCAGAGTGCAATAAAAATATTATTTAGTTGCTTAATGTTGATAGATCTATTTTCGATGATTACATATTATTTTATTTATAATTATTTAAATTTTAATATGAAAATTTGTTAAGGTAAAGACTATATATTATTCAAATAAATTGTAGATCTTTTATGTTGTAACATCTCTGAAATTGACAAGCAAGTTAATAACCATTTTATGTTTTGTAGTAGAAAATTTTAAGACTTATTATAGAAAATTATTATATATTAACTGTATTAATACATTTTCATTTAAGATATGCATGTTAGTTCGTTTATAAAATGATATTATGCAAGTTTCTAGTAAGGCAAAGATCGAAAACACATTCACATATAGTTTGGGTTATGTTTTATTTTACTTTGCTCTTGGAGATGAGTGGGTTTGTACATAATAATATATTACAACAATCTCCCTATATCTCCGTATCTCATAAGTTTTCATTTTGAGTTCATTTCTTGCATGGAAAACATAAGATAAAACATTTTTCTTTTATTTTACTTTAACATTAATTTGTTTGGGAGTATAGAGAACACGGGGAAAGGAAGTCATTTAATGGGAAAGGGAGAAGAGGACTTTTCATTTATGTATGAAAGTTTATTATATAAAATATTTGTTATTTTTACCTGCTTTATTTTCCTATTTTGACCTCTAACTTTATAATCTACCATATTATTTTATTTGAAGCTTAAGAGATAAGTCCATATATTTTGTTTTTATGAGTCTTAAATTTAAATACCCTCCAAATATAATTTTACAATAAGTACACATTTTAATTGAAGAAGAAAAAAGTTATCATGTGGCATTGTTATATAATGTCCCTTAGAAAAATGTTTCTTCGATACGTAATAAACATGAAAACTATAAGATACTTATTTTCTAGATCCAAATCGTGATAGAAATTAATATTGCTTGTTTTGTCTTATTTATATTTAATTATTTAAGCGACCACTTTACGTACCTATTTAAACTTTCTTCACAGTGCTTTCTCTATTGACATGAAGAAAAAAAACTAATGTAAAAAGAACATGTAGAATTCATAAGGAGTTCTAAATCTATTTTGTTGGAGGCTATATTATTCAATTTTCCGGTTAAGAAACAAGATAATAATAGAAAAAAGGCGTTAAAAACTCGTTTAAAACAATGATCTCATTTGAGGAAGTCACTTAATGGGATTCGTAATAAGGTTGTAAGGTCGAATATTTGTTATGGGCACCACATAAACTATTTAATTATATCATTTCATGTAGGAAATTGAAGTTGACGATTATTCTAATTGAAAATACAAAATATACTCTTAAAATGAACTTTTTCCATTTTAATGGGGTACAGAGGGAGTTAGATGAAATTAAAAATTAAAATTTATGCTCATGTTTCACGATTTGATCCATCATAACTGGAAATGAGAAAAATATATGTGTACCAAGGGTTACTCTTTAATAATACACATATGAGAATATGGATTCTATCATAAAAGATTTAATCATTCTCTCCTCATTGTCATAAGGGGAAGTACAAGCACTTGATTTTTATCAAGAGAAAAATAAATCCTAATGATAACTACCTAATGATTATGTACATATAAATTAATCTACATTGTCAAAATAAGATGAATCCTCAACAATGAAAAAAGTTGGTAATTCGATCTCAAAAGGGGTGCAGGTTTCTACTCAATTCATGCATGTTGGTAAAGAATCCGAATAGCCCGTGTTTGTATGGCAAAAGTGATCTTCGTTTATTGCTCCCTTTTCTTGCTTTATTTGTCACATAAAGCTTCTCATAAGCCGTTAATGTATTTTTGGGTTTTTCACCTTTCCTCTTTTTAATAATGATGTTTTCTACATTGGGCTTTATTGACGTTTTTGACTCTGAAGGATTCAATATAACAAAAGAATCCTTACGGTCACTGTTACTTCGAAGATCCAAATTTTGTCTAAATCTCCAGAGATTTGATGATCCTGTTGAGTTGCTTTTCTCGTAACACTCACTTGAAGCCTTCATTGTAATATTTTGCAATATCTCATTTTGAGTTTCTTTAGAAATACCACTCGATATTGATTGTGGACTTACAGAATTCTTAATAAAGATGTTCTTTAGAGGATGTCGAATATGTGAAGCATTGTTATTTATGGTGGGGAATAATTGAAGCGATTGGTCAAAAGTAGGCAGTAATGCTCTCATTTTTCCATTTTCAAATATGTCATCGGCAAATATATGCATTCCTTTGACATCGGTGCATGCAAAACTAAATTCTTGTTCTTCATTATTTTCTTCGTCGCTTTTTTGAATTTGTTGATTTGTGCTACAATGCGATTGAGAGTTATCTTGAGCGGGAGCAAAGACATCAAAATCTAATACAGTGTCATTGTTAATGTGTTTTTTTGTGCTACAATATGGATCAAGATTATCTTGGATGAAAGCAAAGTTATCAAAATCAAAAGAAGCATCGTCACTTATTTGGTCATTTGTGCCACAACATGGATCAACTTTATCTTGAATAGGAGATAAGCAAGAAAAATCAAGGAAAGGGTGAGGTGTACAAAGGATTGATAGTGCTTGCACCCTTAACATCTCTATATTTGAGTTTGTCTTCTGCATTTTGTTTTAATAGAGAGATTGAGAAATGTGGTGAAGTAACTTTGTTATTGAAAGTGATTGTTAAATGAGAGATATTTATATATAAACAACAATTTTTTATTGTATTTTGTTAGTTCAATGGAACACGGTTAGCTTGGATATTTAAGGAGGTAGTTACATGCGAAAGGTGTGAAGATTATTAAAAACTTGCTAATTTGTTTAAGTTATACCTTATATTTGTTTCGAAACAATTTTAGGCCAAATAAATTTATTTTTTATTTTTTTCAATTAAGGAAATTATATTTGGATTTAAAACCGATTCCCCTCTTTTAGAAAATTATTTTTCTGTTATCATGTGTTAGCGGTGTTAAACTGCTTATGGGTAAGTGCAGCCGCTTCAGTTTTGCTTGTTAGTGGCTACTTATAAAGTTTGTTTGTCGATTATGATTTTCTTGTTGGTTACTAAATTAAAAATAATAAATTGAAATTGAAAAATTAAAATTAAACTTGGATGGAAACACTTTATATTTAAAATTCATGACATTGTCCTTACGTAAAAAAATATAATTTAAAAAACATTATAAAATTGAAATATATACTTAATTCTTCTTTAGGAGATAAAACATGTGGATGTATTGTTACAAAGTGTGCTCTAAACATTTTCATATTCTCTATTTATTTGTAAAATTTCCAAATAAATATAGATATAGTTTAAATAGAGAATGCATATTGGTCCTATTTATTTTCCTTCAGAGTGCAATAAAAATATTATTTAGTTGCTTAATGTTGATAGATCTATTTTCGATGATTACATATTATTTTATTTATAATTATTTAAATTTTAATATGAAAATTTGTTAAGGTAAAGACTATATATTATTCAAATAAATTGTAGATCTTTTATGTTGTAACATCTCTGAAATTGACAAGCAAGTTAATAACCATTTTATGTTTTGTAGTAGAAAATTTTAAGACTTATTATAGAAAATTATTATATATTAACTGTATTAATACATTTTCATTTAAGATATGCATGTTAGTTCGTTTATAAAATGATATTATGCAAGTTTCTAGTAAGGCAAAGATCGAAAACACATTCACATATAGTTTGGGTTATGTTTTATTTTACTTTGCTCTTGGAGATGAGTGGGTTTGTACATAATAATATATTACAACAATCTCCCTATATCTCCGTATCTCATAAGTTTTCATTTTGAGTTCATTTCTTGCATGGAAAACATAAGATAAAACATTTTTCTTTTATTTTACTTTAACATTAATTTGTTTGGGAGTATAGAGAACACGGGGAAAGGAAGTCATTTAATGGGAAAGGGAGAAGAGGACTTTTCATTTATGTATGAAAGTTTATTATATAAAATATTTGTTATTTTTACCTGCTTTATTTTCCTATTTTGACCTCTAACTTTATAATCTACCATATTATTTTATTTGAAGCTTAAGAGATAAGTCCATATATTTTGTTTTTATGAGTCTTAAATTTAAATACCCTCCAAATATAATTTTACAATAAGTACACATTTTAATTGAAGAAGAAAAAAGTTATCATGTGGCATTGTTATATAATGTCCCTTAGAAAAATGTTTCTTCGATACGTAATAAACATGAAAACTATAAGATACTTATTTTCTAGATCCAAATCGTGATAGAAATTAATATTGCTTGTTTTGTCTTATTTATATTTAATTATTTAAGCGACCACTTTACGTACCTATTTAAACTTTCTTCACAGTGCTTTCTCTATTGACATGAAGAAAAAAAACTAATGTAAAAAGAACATGTAGAATTCATAAGGAGTTCTAAATCTATTTTGTTGGAGGCTATATTATTCAATTTTCCGGTTAAGAAACAAGATAATAATAGAAAAAAGGCGTTAAAAACTCGTTTAAAACAATGATCTCATTTGAGGAAGTCACTTAATGGGATTCGTAATAAGGTTGTAAGGTCGAATATTTGTTATGGGCACCACATAAACTATTTAATTATATCATTTCATGTAGGAAATTGAAGTTGACGATTATTCTAATTGAAAATACAAAATATACTCTTAAAATGAACTTTTTCCATTTTAATGGGGTACAGAGGGAGTTAGATGAAATTAAAAATTAAAATTTATGCTCATGTTTCACGATTTGATCCATCATAACTGGAAATGAGAAAAATATATGTGTACCAAGGGTTACTCTTTAATAATACACATATGAGAATATGGATTCTATCATAAAAGATTTAATCATTCTCTCCTCATTGTCATAAGGGGAAGTACAAGCACTTGATTTTTATCAAGAGAAAAATAAATCCTAATGATAACTACCTAATGATTATGTACATATAAATTAATCTACATTGTCAAAATAAGATGAATCCTCAACAATGAAAAAAGTTGGTAATTCGATCTCAAAAGGGGTGCAGGTTTCTACTCAATTCATGCATGTTGGTAAAGAATCCGAATAGCCCGTGTTTGTATGGCAAAAGTGATCTTCGTTTATTGCTCCCTTTTCTTGCTTTATTTGTCACATAAAGCTTCTCATAAGCCGTTAATGTATTTTTGGGTTTTTCACCTTTCCTCTTTTTAATAATGATGTTTTCTACATTGGGCTTTATTGACGTTTTTGACTCTGAAGGATTCAATATAACAAAAGAATCCTTATGGTCACTGTTACTTCGAAGATCCAAATTTTGTCTAAATCTCCAGAGATTTGATGATCCTGTTGAGTTGCTTTTCTCGTAACACTCACTTGAAGCCTTCATTGTAATATTTTGCAATATCTCATTTTGAGTTTCTTTAGAAATACCACTCGATATTGATTGTGGACTTACAGAATTCTTAATAAAGATGTTCTTTAGAGGATGTCGAATATGTGAAGCATTGTTATTTATGGTGGGGAATAATTGAAGCGATTGGTCAAAAGTAGGCAGTAATGCTCTCATTTTTCCATTTTCAAATATGTCATCGGCAAATATATGCATTCCTTTGACATCGGTGCATGCAAAACTAAATTCTTGTTCTTCATTATTTTCTTCGTCGCTTTTTTGAATTTGTTGATTTGTGCTACAATGCGATTGAGAGTTATCTTGAGCGGGAGCAAAGTCATCAAAATCTAATACAGTGTCATTGTTAATGTGTTTTTTTGTGCTACAATATGGATCAAGATTATCTTGGATGAAAGCAAAGTTATCAAAATCAAAAGAAGCATCGTCACTTATTTGGTCATTTGTGCCACAACATGGATCAACTTTATCTTGAATAGGAGATAAGCAAGAAAAATCAAGGAAAGGGTGAGGTGTACAAAGGATTGATAGTGCTTGCACCCTTAACATCTCTATATTTGAGTTTGTCTTCTGCATTTTGTTTTAATAGAGAGATTGAGAAATGTGGTGAAGTAACTTTGTTATTGAAAGTGATTGTTAAATGAGAGATATTTATATATAAACAACAATTTTTTATTGTATTTTGTTAGTTCAATGGAACACGGTTAGCTTGGATATTTAAGGAGGTAGTTACATGCGAAAGGTGTGAAGATTATTAAAAACTTGCTAATTTTTTTAAGTTATACCTTATATTTGTTTCGAAACAATTTTAGGCCAAATAAATTTATTTTTTTATTTTTTTCAATTAAGGAAATTATATTTGGATTTAAAACCGATTCCCCTCTTTTAGAAAATTATTTTTCTGTTATCATGTGTTAGCGGTGTTAAACTGCTTATGGGTAAGTGCAGCCGCTTCAGTTTTGCTTGTTAGTGGCTACTTATAAAGTTTGTTTGTCGATTATGATTTTCTTGTTGGTTACTAAATTAAAAATAATAAATTGAAATTGAAAAATTAAAATTAAACTTGGATGGAAACACTTTATATTTAAAATTCATGACATTGTCCTTACGTAAAAAAATATAATTTAAAAAACATTATAAAATTGAAATATATACTTAATTCTTCTTTAGGAGATAAAACATGTGGATGTATTGTTACAAAGTGTGCTCTAAACATTTTCATATTCTCTATTTATTTGTAAAATTTCCAAATAAATATAGATATAGTTTAAATAGAGAATGCATATTGGTCCTATTTATTTTCCTTCAGAGTGCAATAAAAATATTATTTAGTTGCTTAATGTTGATAGATCTATTTTCGATGATTACATATTATTTTATTTATAATTATTTAAATTTTAATATGAAAATTTGTTAAGGTAAAGACTATATATTATTCAAATAAATTGTAGATCTTTTATGTTGTAACATCTCTGAAATTGACAAGCAAGTTAATAACCATTTTATGTTTTGTAGTAGAAAATTTTAAGACTTATTATAGAAAATTATTATATATTAACTGTATTAATACATTTTCATTTAAGATATGCATGTTAGTTCGTTTATAAAATGATATTATGCAAGTTTCTAGTAAGGCAAAGATCGAAAACACATTCACATATAGTTTGGGTTATGTTTTATTTTACTTTGCTCTTGGAGATGAGTGGGTTTGTACATAATAATATATTACAACAATCTCCCTATATCTCCGTATCTCATAAGTTTTCATTTTGAGTTCATTTCTTGCATGGAAAACATAAGATAAAACATTTTTCTTTTATTTTACTTTAACATTAATTTGTTTGGGAGTATAGAGAACACGGGGAAAGGAAGTCATTTAATGGGAAAGGGAGAAGAGGACTTTTCATTTATGTATGAAAGTTTATTATATAAAATATTTGTTATTTTTACCTGCTTTATTTTCCTATTTTGACCTCTAACTTTATAATCTACCATATTATTTTATTTGAAGCTTAAGAGATAAGTCCATATATTTTGTTTTTATGAGTCTTAAATTTAAATACCCTCCAAATATAATTTTACAATAAGTACACATTTTAATTGAAGAAGAAAAAAGTTATCATGTGGCATTGTTATATAATGTCCCTTAGAAAAATGTTTCTTCGATACGTAATAAACATGAAAACTATAAGATACTTATTTTCTAGATCCAAATCGTGATAGAAATTAATATTGCTTGTTTTGTCTTATTTATATTTAATTATTTAAGCGACCACTTTACGTACCTATTTAAACTTTCTTCACAGTGCTTTCTCTATTGACATGAAGAAAAAAAACTAATGTAAAAAGAACATGTAGAATTCATAAGGAGTTCTAAATCTATTTTGTTGGAGGCTATATTATTCAATTTCCGGTTAAGAAACAAGATAATAATAGAAAAAAAGCGTTAAAAACTCGTTTAAAACAATGATCTCATTTGAGGAAGTCACTTAATGGGATTCGTAATAAGGTTGTAAGGTCGAATATTTGTTATGGGCACCACATAAACTATTTAATTATATCATTTCATGTAGGAAATTGAAGTTGACGATTATTCTAATTGAAAATACAAAATATACTCTTAAAATGAACTTTTTCCATTTTAATGGGGTACAGAGGGAGTTAGATGAAATTAAAAATTAAAATTTATGCTCATGTTTCACGATTTGATCCATCATAACTGGAAATGAGAAAAATATATGTGTACCAAGGGTTACTCTTTAATAATACACATATGAGAATATGGATTCTATCATAAAAGATTTAATCATTCTCTCCTCATTGTCATAAGGGGAAGTACAAGCACTTGATTTTTATCAAGAGAAAAATAAATCCTAATGATAACTACCTAATGATTATGTACATATAAATTAATCTACATTGTCAAAATAAGATGAATCCTCAACAATGAAAAAAGTTGGTAATTCGATCTCAAAAGGGGTGCAGGTTTCTACTCAATTCATGCATGTTGGTAAAGAATCCGAATAGCCCGTGTTTGTATGGCAAAAGTGATCTTCGTTTATTGCTCCCTTTTCTTGCTTTATTTGTCACATAAAGCTTCTCATAAGCCGTTAATGTATTTTTGGGTTTTTCACCTTTCCTCTTTTTAATAATGATGTTTTCTACATTGGGCTTTATTGACGTTTTTGACTCTGAAGGATTCAATATAACAAAAGAATCCTTATGGTCACTGTTACTTCGAAGATCCAAATTTTGTCTAAATCTCCAGAGATTTGATGATCCTGTTGAGTTGCTTTTCTCGTAACACTCACTTGAAGCCTTCATTGTAATATTTTGCAATATCTCATTTTGAGTTTCTTTAGAAATACCACTCGATATTGATTGTGGACTTACAGAATTCTTAATAAAGATGTTCCTTAGAGGATGTCGAATATGTGAAGCATTGTTATTTATGGTGGGGAATAATTGAAGCGATTGGTCAAAAGTAGGCAGTAATGCTCTCATTTTTCCATTTTCAAATATGTCATCGGCAAATATATGCATTCCTTTGACATCGGTGCATGCAAAACTAAATTCTTGTTCTTCATTATTTTCTTCGTCGCTTTTTTGAATTTGTTGATTTGTGCTACAATGCGATTGAGAGTTATCTTGAGCGGGAGCAAAGACATCAAAATCTAATACAGTGTCGTTGTTAATGTGTTTTTTTGTGCTACAATATGGGTCAAGATTATCTTTGATGAAAGCAAAGTTATCAAAATCAAAAGAAGCATCGTCACTTATTTGGTCATTTGTGCCACAACATGGATCAACTTTATCTTGAATAGGAGATAAGCAAGAAAAATCAAGGAAAGGGTGAGGTGTACAAAGGATTGATAGTGCTTGCACCCTTAACATCTCTATATTTGAGTTTGTCTTCTGCATTTTGTTTTAATAGAGAGATTGAGAAATGTGGTGAAGTAACTTTGTTATTGAAAGTGATTGTTAAATGAGAGATATTTATATATAAACAACAATTTTTTATTGTATTTTGTTAGTTCAATGGAACACGGTTAGCTTGGATATTTAAGGAGGTAGTTACATGCGAAAGGTGTGAAGATTATTAAAAACTTGCTAATTTGTTTAAGTTATACCTTATATTTGTTTCGAAACAATTTTAGGCCAAATAAATTTTTTTTTTTTTTTTCAATTAAGGAAATTATATATGGATTTAAAACCGATTCCCCTCTTTTAGAAAATTATTTTTCTGTTATCATGTGTTAGCGGTGTTAAACTGCTTATGGGTAAGTGCAGCCGCTTCAGTTTTGCTTGTTAGTGGCTACTTATAAAGTTTGTTTGTCGATTATGATTTTCTTGTTGGTTACTAAATTAAAAATAATAAATTGAAATTGAAAAATTAAAATTAAACTTGGATGGAAACACTTTATATTTAAAATTCATGACATTGTCCTTACGTAAAAAAATATAATTTAAAAAACATTATAAAATTGAAATATATACTTAATTCTTCTTTAGGAGATAAAACATGTGGATGTATTGTTACAAAGTGTGCTCTAAACATTTTCATATTCTCTATTTATTTGTAAAATTTCCAAATAAATATAGATATAGTTTAAATAGAGAATGCATATTGGTCCTATTTATTTTCCTTCAGAGTGCAATAAAAAATTATTTAGTTGCTTAATGTTGATAGATCTATTTTCGATGATTACATATTATTTTATTTATAATTATTTAAATTTTAATATGAAAATTTGTTAAGGTAAAGACTATATATTATTCAAATAAATTGTAGATCTTTTATGTTGTAACATCTCTGAAATTGACAAGCAAGTTAATAACCATTTTATGTTTTGTAGTAGAAAATTTTAAGACTTATTATAGAAAATTATTATATATTAACTGTATTAATACATTTTCATTTAAGATATGCATGTTAGTTCGTTTATAAAATGATATTATGCAAGTTTCTAGTAAGGCAAAGATCGAAAACACATTCACATATAGTTTGGGTTATGTTTTATTTTACTTTGCTCTTGGAGATGAGTGGGTTTGTACATAATAATATATTACAACAATCTCCCTATATCTCCGTATCTCATAAGTTTTCATTTTGAGTTCATTTCTTGCATGGAAAACATAAGATAAAACATTTTTCTTTTATTTTACTTTAACATTAATTTGTTTGGGAGTATAGAGAACACGGGGAAAGGAAGTCATTTAATGGGAAAGGGAGAAGAGGACTTTTCATTTATGTATGAAAGTTTATTATATAAAATATTTGTTATTTTTACCTGCTTTATTTTCCTATTTTGACCTCTAACTTTATAATCTACCATATTATTTTATTTGAAGCTTAAGAGATAAGTCCATATATTTTGTTTTTATGAGTCTTAAATTTAAATACCCTCCAAATATAATTTTACAATAAGTACACATTTTAATTGAAGAAGAAAAAAGTTATCATGTGGCATTGTTATATAATGTCCCTTAGAAAAATGTTTCTTCGATACGTAATAAACATGAAAACTATAAGATACTTATTTTCTAGATCCAAATCGTGATAGAAATTAATATTGCTTGTTTTGTCTTATTTATATTTAATTATTTAAGCGACCACTTTACGTACCTATTTAAACTTTCTTCACAGTGCTTTCTCTATTGACATGAAGAAAAAAAACTAATGTAAAAAGAACATGTAGAATTCATAAGGAGTTCTAAATCTATTTTGTTGGAGGCTATATTATTCAATTTTCCGGTTAAGAAACAAGATAATAATAGAAAAAAAGGCGTTAAAAACTCGTTTAAAACAATGATCTCATTTGAGGAAGTCACTTAATGGGATTCGTAATAAGGTTGTAAGGTCGAATATTTGTTATGGGCACCACATAAACTATTTAATTATATCATTTCATGTAGGAAATTGAAGTTGACGATTATTCTAATTGAAAATACAAAATATACTCTTAAAATGAACTTTTTCCATTTTAATGGGGTACAGAGGGAGTTAGATGAAATTAAAAATTAAAATTTATGCTCATGTTTCACGATTTGATCCATCATAACTGGAAATGAGAAAAATATATGTGTACCAAGGGTTACTCTTTAATAATACACATATGAGAATATGGATTCTATCATAAAAGATTTAATCATTCTCTCCTCATTGTCATAAGGGGAAGTACAAGCACTTGATTTTTATCAAGAGAAAAATAAATCCTAATGATAACTACCTAATGATTATGTACATATAAATTAATCTACATTGTCAAAATAAGATGAATCCTCAACAATGAAAAAAGTTGGTAATTCGATCTCAAAAGGGGTGCAGGTTTCTACTCAATTCATGCATGTTGGTAAAGAATCCGAATAGCCCGTGTTTGTATGGCAAAAGTGATCTTCGTTTATTGCTCCCTTTTCTTGCTTTATTTGTCACATAAAGCTTCTCATAAGCCGTTAATGTATTTTTGGGTTTTTCACCTTTCCTCTTTTTAATAATGATGTTTTCTACATTGGGCTTTATTGACGTTTTTGACTCTGAAGGATTCAATATAACAAAAGAATCCTTATGGTCACTGTTACTTCGAAGATCCAAATTTTGTCTAAATCTCCAGAGATTTGATGATCCTGTTGAGTTGCTTTTCTCGTAACACTCACTTGAAGCCTTCATTGTAATATTTTGCAATATCTCATTTTGAGTTTCTTTAGAAATACCACTCGATATTGATTGTGGACTTACAGAATTCTTAATAAAGATGTTCTTTAGAGGATGTCGAATATGTGAAGCATTGTTATTTATGGTGGGGAATAATTGAAGCGATTGGTCAAAAGTAGGCAGTAATGCTCTCATTTTTCCATTTTCAAATATGTCATCGGCAAATATATGCATTCCTTTGACATCGGTGCATGCAAAACTAAATTCTTGTTCTTCATTATTTTCTTCGTCGCTTTTTTGAATTTGTTGATTTGTGCTACAATGCGATTGAGAGTTATCTTGAGCGGGAGCAAAGACATCAAAATCTAATACAGTGTCATTGTTAATGTGTTTTTTTGTGCTACAATATGGATCAAGATTATCTTGGATGAAAGCAAAGTTATCAAAATCAAAAGAAGCATCGTCACTTATTTGGTCATTTGTGCCACAACATGGATCAACTTTATCTTGAATAGGAGATAAGCAAGAAAAATCAAGGAAAGGGTGAGGTGTACAAAGGATTGATAGTGCTTGCACCCTTAACATCTCTATATTTGAGTTTGTTTTCTGCATTTTGTTTTAATAGAGAGATTGAGAAATGTGGTGAAGTAACTTTGTTATTGAAAGTGATTGTTAAATGAGAGATAATTATATATAAACAACAATTTTGTATTGTATTATGTTAGTTCAATGGAACACGGTTAGCTTGGATATTTAAGGAGGTAGTTACATGCGGAAGGTGTGAAGATTATTAAAAACTTGCTAATTCGTTTAAGTTATACGTTATATTTGTTTCGAAACAATTTTAGGCCAAATAAATTTATTTTTTATTTTTTCAATTAAGGAAATTATATTTGGATTTAAAACCGATTCCCCTCTTTTAGAAAATTATTTTTCTGTTATCATGTGTTAGCGGTGTTAAACTGCTTATGGGTAAGTGCAGCCGCTTCAGTTTTGCTTGTTAGTGGCTACTTATAAAGTTTGTTTGTCGATTATGATTTTCTTGTTGGTTACTAAATTAAAAATAATAAAATGAAATTGAAAAATTAAAATTAAACTTGGATGGAAACACTTTATATTTAAAATTCATGACATTGTCCTTACGTAAAAAAATATAATTTAAAAAACATTATAAAATTGAAATATATACTTAATTCTTCTTTAGGAGATAAAACATGTGGATGTATTGTTACAAAGTGTGCTCTAAACATTTTCATATTCTCTATTTATTTGTAAAATTTCCAAATAAATATAGATATAGTTTAAATAGAGAATGCATATTGGTCCTATTTATTTTCCTTCAGAGTGCAATAAAAAAATTATTTAGTTGCTTAATGTTGATAGATCTATTTTCGATGATTACATATTATTTTATTTATAATTATTTAAATTTTAATATGAAAAATTGTTAAGGTAAAGACTATATATTATTCAAATAAATTGTAGATCTTTTATGTTGTAACATCTCTGAAATTGACAAGCAAGTTAATAACCATTTTATGTTTTGTAGTAGAAAATTTTAAGACTTATTATAGAAAATTATTATATATTAACTGTATTAATACATTTTCATTTAAGATATGCATGTTAGTTCGTTTATAAAATGATATTATGCAAGTTTCTAGTAAGGCAAAGATCGAAAACACATTCACATATAGTTTGGGTTATGTTTTATTTTACTTTGCTCTTGGAGATGAGTGGGTTTGTACATAATAATATATTACAACAATCTCCCTATATCTCCGTATCTCATAAGTTTTCATTTTGAGTTCATTTCTTGCATGGAAAACATAAGATAAAACATTTTTCTTTTATTTTACTTTAACATTAATTTGTTTGGGAGTATAGAGAACACGGGGAAAGGAAGTCATTTAATGGGAAAGGGAGAAGAGGACTTTTCATTTATGTATGAAAGTTTATTATATAAAATATTTGTTATTTTTACCTGCTTTATTTTCCTATTTTGACCTCTAACTTTATAATCTACCATATTATTTTATTTGAAGCTTAAGAGATAAGTCCATATATTTTGTTTTTATGAGTATTAAATTTAAATACCCTCCAAATATAATTTTACAATAAGTACACATTTTAGTTGAAGAAGAAAAAAGTTATCATGTGGCATTGTTATATAATGTCCCTTAGAAAAATGTTTCTTCGATACGTAATAATCATGAAAACTATAAGATACTTATTTCTAGATCCAAATCGTGATAGAAATTAATATTGCTTGTTTTGTCTTATTTATATTTAATTATTTAAGCGACCACTTTACGTACCTATTTAAACTTTCTTCACAGTGCTTTCTCTATTGACATGAAGAAAAAAAACTAATGTAAAAAGAACATGTAGAATTCATAAGGAGTTCTAAATCTATTTTGTTGGAGGCTATATTATTCAATTTGCCGGTTAAGAAACAAGATAATAATAGAAAAAAAGCATTAAAAACTCGTTTAAAACAATGATCTCATTTGAGGAAGTCACTTAATGGGATTCATAATAAGGTTGTAAGGTCGAATATTTGTTATGGGCACCACATAAACTATTTAATTATATCATTTCATGTAGGAAATTGAAGTTGACGATTATTCTAATTGAAAATACAAAATATACTCTTAAAATGAACTTTTTCCATTTTAATGGGGTACAGAGGGAGTTAGATGAAATTAAAAATTAAAATTTATGCTCATGTTTCACGATTTGATCCATCATAACTGGAAATGAGAAAAATATATGTGTACCAAGTGTTACCCTTTAATAATACACATATGCGAATATGGATTCTATCATAAAAGATTTAATCATTCTCTCCTCATTGTCATAAGGGGAAGTACAAGCACTTGATTTTTATCAAGAGAAAAATAAATCCTAATGATAACTACCTAATGATTATGTACATATAAATTAATCTACATTGTCAAAATAAGATGAATCCTCAACAATGAAAAAAGTTGGTAATTCGATCTCAAAAGGGGTGCAGGTTTCTACTCAATTCATGCATGTTGGTAAAGAATCCGAATAGCCCGTGTTTGTATGGCAAAAGTGATCTTCGTTTATTGCTCCCTTTTCTTGCTTTATTTGTCACATAAAGCTTCTCATAAGCCGTTAATGTATTTTTGGGTTTTTCACCTTTCCTCTTTTTAATAATGATGTTTTCTACATTGGGCTTTATTGACGTTTTTGACTCTGAAGGATTCAATATAACAAAAGAATCCTTATGGTCACTGTTACTTCGAAGATCCAAATTTTGTCTAAATCTCCAGAGATTTGATGATCCTGTTGAGTTGCTTTTCTCGTAACACTCACTTGAAGCCTTCATTGTAATATTTTGCAATATCTCATTTTGAGTTTCTTTAGAAATACCACTCGATATTGACTGTGGACTTAAATAATTCTTAATAAAGATGTTCTTTAGAGGATGTCGAATATGTGAAGCATTGTTATTTATGGTGGGGAATAATTGAAGCGATTGGTCAAAAGTAGGCAGTAATGCTCTCATTTTTCCATTTTCAAATATGTCATCGGCAAATATATGCATTCCTTTGACATTGGTGCATGCAAAACTAAATTCTTGTTCTTCATTATTTTCTTCGTCGCTTTTTTGAATTTGTTGATTTGTGCTACAATGCAATTGAGAGTTATCTTGAGCGGGAGCAAAGACTTCAAAATCTAATACAGTGTCGTTGTTATGTGTTTTTTGTGCTACAATATGGATCAAGATTATCTTGGATGAAAGCAAAGTTATCAAAATCAAAAGAAGCATCGTCACTTATTTGGTCATTTGTGCCACAACATGGATCAACTTTATCTTGAATAGGAGATAAGCAAGAAAAATCAAGGAAAGGGTGAGGTGTACAAAGGATTGATAGTGCTTGCACCCTTAACGTCTCTATATTTGAGTTTGTTTCTGCATTTTGTTTTAATAGAGAGATTGAGAAATATGGTGAAGTAACTTTGTTATTGAAAGTGATTGTTAAATGAGAGATATTTATATATAAACACCAATTTTTTATTGTATTATGTTAGTTCAATGGAACACGGTTAGCTTGGATATTTAAGGAGGTAGTTACATGCGGAAGGTGTGAAGATTATTAAAAACTTGCTAATTTGTTTAAGTTATACCTTATATTGTTTCGAAACAATTTTAGGCCAAATAAATTTATTTTTTATTTTTTTCAATTAAGGAAATTATATTTGGATTTAAAACCGATTCCCCTCTTTTAGAAAATTATTTTTCTGTTATCATGTGTTAGCGGTGTTAAACTGCTTATGGGTAAGTGCAGCCGCTTCAGTTTTGCTTGTTAGTGGCTACTTAAAGTTTGTTTGTCGATTATGATTTTCTTGTTGGTTACTAAATTAAAAATAATAAAATAAAATTGATAAATTAAAATTAAACTTGGATGGAAACACTTTATATTTAAAATCCATGACATTGTCCTTACGTAAAAAAATATAATTTAAAAAACATTATAAAATTGAAATATATACTTAATTCTTCTTTAGGAGATAAAACATGTGGATGTATTGTTACAAAGTGTGCTCTAAACATTTTCATATTCTCTATTTATTTGTAAAATTTCCAAATAAATATAGATATAGTTTAAATAGAGAATGCATATTGGTCCTATTTATTTTCCTTCAGAGTGCAATGAAAAAAATTATTTAGTTGCTTAATGTTGATAGATCTATTTTCGATGATTACATATTATTTTATTTATAATTATTTAAATTTTAATATGAAAATTGTTAAGGTAAAGACTATATATTATTCAAATAAATTGTAGATCTTTATGTTGTAACATCTCTGAAATTGACAAGCAAGTTAATAACCATTTTATGTTTTGTAGTAGAAAATTTTAAGACTTATTATAGAAAATTATTATATATTAACTGTATTAATACATTTTCATTTAAGATATGCATGTTAGTTCGTTTATAAAATGATATTATGCAAGTTTCTAGTAAGGCAAAGATCGAAAACACATTCACATATAGTTTGGGTTATGTTTTATTTTACTTTGCTCTTGGAGATGAGTGGGTTTGTACATAATAATATATTACAACAATCTCCCTATATCTCCTATCTCATAAGTTTCATTTTGAGTTCATTTCTTGCATGGAAAACATAAGATAACACATTTTTTTTATTTTACTTTAACATTAAATGTTTGGGAGTATAGAGACACGGGGAAAGGAAGTCATTTAATGGGAAAGGGAGAAGAGGACTTTCATTTATGTATGAAAGTTTATTATATAAAATATTTGTTATTTTTACCTGCTTTATTTTCCTATTTTGACCTCTAACTTTATAATCTACCATATTATTTATTTGAAGCTTAAGAGATAAGTCCATATATTTGTTTTATGAGTATTAAATTTAAATACCCTCCAAATATAATTTTACAATAAGTACACATTTTAGTTGAAGAAGAAAAAAGTTATCATGTGGCATTGTTATATAATGTCCCTTAGAAAAATGTTTCTTCGATACGTAATAATCATGAAAACTATAAGATACTTATTTTCTAGATCCAAATCGTGATAGAAATTAATATTGCTTGTTTTGTCTTATTTATATTTAATTATTTAAGCGACCACTTTACGTACCTATTTAAACTTTCTTCACAGTGCTTTCTCTATTGACATGAAGAAAAAAAACTAATGTAAAAAGAACATGTAGAATTCATAAGGAGTTCTAAATCTATTTTGTTGGAGGCTATATTATTCAATTTGCCGGTTAAGAAACAAGATAATAATAGAAAAAAAGCATTAAAAACTCGTTTAAAACAATGATCTCATTGAGGAAGTCACTTAATGGGATTCATAATAAGGTTGTAAGGTCGAATATTTGTTATGGGCACCACATAAACTATTAATTATATCATTTCATGTAGGAAATTGAAGTTGACGATTATTCTAATTGAAAATACAAAATATACTCTTAAAATGAACTTTTTCCATTTTAATGGGGTACAGAGGGAGTTAGATGAAATTAAAAATTAAAATTTATGCTCATGTTTCACGATTGATCCATCATAACTGGAAATGAGAAAAATATATGTGTAACAAGTGTTACCTTTAATAAATACACATATGAGAATATGGATTCTATCATAAAAGATTAATCATTCTCTCTCATTGTCATAAGGGGAAGTACAAGCACTTGATTTTATCAAGAGAAAAATAAATCCTAATGATAACTACCTAATGATTATGTACATATAAATTATCTACATTGTCAAAATAAGATGAATCCTCAACAATGAAAAAAGTTGGTAATTCGATCTCAAAAGGGGGCAGGTTTCTACTAATTCATGCATGTTGGTAAAGAATCGAATAGCCCGTGTTTGTATGGCAAAAGTGATCTTCGTTTATTGCTCCCTTTCTGCTTTATTTGTCACATAAAGCTTCTCATAAGCGTTAATGTATTTTGGGTTTTTCACCTT